>NC_048583.1:26580416-26880416 GCF_013265735.2 Oncorhynchus mykiss | reverse complement strand
TTAGTCTCCCAGTCTCTGACGCTGAAAAACATCACCACAGCATGATGCTGCCACCCCCATGCTTCCCCATAGAAATTGTGCCATGTTTCCTCCAGAAGTAATGCTGTCAACTGTAGAACCTTACATAGAGAAGTGTGTGCCTTTCATAATCATGTCCAATCAATTGAATTTACCACACGTGGACTCCAATCAAGTTGTAGAAACATCTCAAGGATGGTCAATGGAAACAGGATGTAGTTGAGCTCAATTTCTTTCTTTCTTTTTTAATATATGCAAAATATTCTAAAAACCTGTTTTCACTTTGTCATTATGGGGTATTTAGAATAAGGCTGTAACGTGGAAAAAGTCAAGGGGTCTGAATACTTTCCGAATGCACTTTACTTCCAAAGTGACTCGTTGACTTGCTTCCAAAGTTGCCCTATCCACAATAACGATTCATACTTCTCTTTCTAGGCATCGGATGATACACACATTATGTTCATTAACACTATACGCAACAACGATTTGGATGTCATCACAAGGAACTACATAAACATCACGTTTGTCTGCCGCTACCCAATAAACTACATGGTCCAGCAACCTAATGGGGAAAACATGATCAGGGTGGATGTCAAGTAAGATGTCTAGTTATGGCCTTTAAAAAGGGTTATGGATTTTCGTTACGAGTTCATCAATACATGGTTTAAACTTTCATTAACATTATTCACAGAGTCTTAATCTACAAGCATTTAGCTACACCCACAATTACATCTGCTAAATATGTGTATTTGACCAATATCATTTGATTTGATGTAAAAGAGGTCGCTTTATGTTCTATGTAGTGCTTGCAGTTTGTAGAATACATCAATCCAATCACTTCTAATCGAATTTTGGACTTGTAACTGTAACTCATGCAAATTGGACCTGTAACTGTGACTCAAGCACTGCATCTGTACAATCTCTACTATTCTGTCCAGGATGATCACTCTGAACACAGAAGATGGGAACTTCTCTGTGTCCATGTTGCTATATAAAGACAAGGACTTTGAGGACAAGTGGACCACTGTTCCCTCACTGACACTGGAAGACAACATCTACGTTAAAGTTTTCATGGTAAAGGTCATCATATGATTTCATTCTGTTTGAAATCTGTTGTATTTTTTTCCAATCTGGACTCAGGGGTAGACGTGACATAGTAAATGTAAATCCAGGACACCAAATTAGTATGACATGTTGCATTTTGCATGGTATGTATTAATTTGTGGATGTCTATCATCCATATGTTACAAATTGCAATTCGTACAATACGTACGATGTTACGAATTACAATATGTTGTGGCTAACGTTAGCATGGTGGTAACTTTCTGTCTTATGTAACCATACCAAACGTAACATATCATACTAATTTGAGTGTCCCGGATTTACATTTACTATGTTACTTATAGTCTGAGTCCAGGCTGATTTTGTTTTCTTATTGTCATTGCAAGCACACGTGACACCATCATAGTCTTCTAGGAATGGTGTTGCTGCAATATGAAATCAGAGCTGATCATGACCTGCAGATATTTAGTTAGGCTAGTTAACTGAAGTACCAACCAATGTGGTGTAACTTTCTGTGCAGCTTTTGAATGTTAGAATAGGCCCAATTAACTGTAAGCTTACCTTGGTTGAGACATTTCTCTCTCTTGCTAGATAAAGATGAGCACCTTTAGTGAGTGTTGCGCTGAAGACCAGTCTTTGGCCCTGGCAATGTCAAGTATATTGGCCCTGATCCAATGTGATTGTCTGTTGCTCCATCTTTGGCTTCCAAGAAACCCTAGTTCCCACTGTTGTTTACTCTCTCTTTATCTGTACATCTGTTGACCTGCTGACTTGGTCAAAATATTTACTGAGTGCAGTGTAGGCCGGAGACACCTCTCTCTACTTGTGTGTAGGGGGGTGCCAATTAGTCACTGACTGCAGTCCCGGTTTGTCTCTCTCTCTCTCTCTCTTAGATACCGGCTCATCTTTTGCTGCGTGTGGAGAGATGCTGGGCTACCCCAACCAACGACCCGTATAGCAACATCCAGTACACCTTCATTAAGGACAGGTATTTTAAGAAAGAAATACATTTTTAAGAAATAAATTTTAAGAAAGAAAAGTTTAACATTATATCACTGTGTTTTATAAGCCCTGTCACCACATATTGCTCTTCATTCTGTTTATTAGAATTCAAAAATGTGTTATGGAGGCATATCTTTTTCCACATTTTGTTACGTTACAGCCTTATTCTAAAATTGATTAAATTAAATGTTTTCCTCATCAATCTATGCAGAATACCCCATAATGACAAAGCAAAAACAGGTTTTTAGAAAAAAACAGATACCTTATTTACATAAGTATTCAGACCCTTTGCTATGTGACTCGAAATAGAGTTCAGGTGCCGCCTGTTTCCATTGATCATCCTTGAGATGTGATCAAACTTTATTGGAGTCCACCTGTGGTAAATTCAATTGATTGGACATGATTTGAAAAGGCACACACCAGTCTATATAAGGTCCCACAGTTGACAGTGCATGTCAGAGCAAAAACCAAGCCATGAGGTTGAAGGAATTATCCATAGAGCTCCGAGACAGGATTGTGTCGAGGCACAGATCTGGGGAAGGGCACCAAAACATTTCTGCAGCATTGAAGGTCCCCAAGAACACAGTGGCCTCCATCCTTCTTAAATGGAAGAAGTTTGGAGCCTGGCCAAACTGAGCAACCGGGGAGAAGGGCCTTGGTCAGGGAGGTGACCAAGAACCCAATTGTCATTCTGACTGAGCGACAGAGTTCCTCTGTGGAGATGGTTGTCCTTCTGGAAGGTTCTCCCATCAGCCGTCATTGAAAATAATGATTTGTTCATAACTGACTTGCCTAGTTAAATAAAGGTAAAATTAAAATAAATACCCAAGAATCTGCCAAAGGTCTTTCAACAAAGTACTGAGTAAAGGGTCTGAATGCTTATGCAAATGTGATATTTAAAAAGTATATATAAATAAATGTGCAAAAAAAATTGGGTAATGTGTGTAGTTTGAGGGAAAAAAATATTTAATACATTTTAGAATAAGGCTGTAATGTAACAAAATGTGGAAAAAGTCTAGGGGTCTGAATACTTTCCGAATGACCTGTATATTTTTGTAGTGTCACACATCAACCACACTTGACACCAGCACATAATCCTCTGGGAATGGCGTTGTTGAAATATGAAATAAGAGCTGTTGAAATGCTTAGACTTAAGAGTTGGGGGTAACACAACAACCTCAGACCTGTCACGTGATCTAGGACCCAGATCAACAACTGTGCATGTCCTTGACAACCAGGACATATGTTGTACTGTTAGCAACAGCACAGCAAAGACTTGCACAAGGACTTCTGTTTACTACATCTGAGAAGAAAACACTTAAAAGGATCTTCCTTGTCTTTCCCATAATCCTAATACTTTCCCATTATGAAAGATGGATATGTCAGTCACAAAGTGCTCTGCTCTTACATGGCATATGTTTTATGTAAACAAGCAAATGGATATTCTTTGTCTGGGTTTTGTTTCAGATGTTAGTATAGCATACCAGGAATGATTGTAATGGATTTGATTAACCAACGCATTCTAAAATGTATAATATCTTATTCAACGGTTGCACATGCTGCCTCTGATACTGATGCGATCCACTGCCTGCTCTCTCTCTCTCTTCTCTCTCTGGCTTTCTCTCTCTTTCTCTCTCGTGTGTGTGTTTCAGCTGCCCCGTGTTGTCAAACGAACAGACGCTGACAGTGCTGAAGAATGGACAGGGGCCAGAGGCTATGTTCAGGATACAAATGTTCAAGTTCGTGGGCAGCTCTTACAAGGATGTGTTTCTCCACTGCAATGTTCAGATCTGTCACAACACACCTGGGGTCTGTCAGCCTGTGAGTGATCCCTCCCCCTTTCTTCATTCTGATGATGCTCACTGGCTTGTTCATACCCTAGTATATAGCAAGGGCCTACTGCTGTCACAAATAAAGACAATGAAAACACATTGTTTTCCTTTTTTTATTTTTACAGTCCTATTATTTCAACTGGTATTAATTAAAGAAATGTGATCATTTTGGAAAATGTAAAAGGAAAAGTAGGTAGGTTAATAATGCTGTGATAATACTAAGCTATACAAATGCTTGTTGTACCTTAACATTTGTCCCTTCATGTAACAGAACTGTTCTGTTGAGGATACCTCTAGGCGGATGAGAAGAGATGTTGCCATGTCCCATACAGTATCTTATGGACCAATCAGGCGACGTCTGCCTGAGAGTGACCAACCCACTCTGAGTAAGTCTCACAATATAGGCCCTTTATTTATTATCACCAATATACTGTACTGGGTTGTGTTCAGCAGAGATAAAAGTTTTGTATTAGAGTGAAACAGGGAGGTGCTAACATGAGCTTGTCCAATAAGAGCAGAGACACATTCAGGAGCCAAATATTGTTAAACATTGTAGATAGAAATGCCATGATAGAGCCAAGATGATTCCTTATTCTACATGGCAGAGACAGACCTGAATTGAAATGCATGTGTACAGTTGAAGTCGGAAGTTTACAGGTTGGAGTCATTAAAACTCATTTTTCAACCACTCCACAAATATCTTGTTAACAAACTATAGTTTTGGCAAGTATAAACACCATGGGACCATGCAGCTGTCACACCGCTCAGGAAGGAGACGTGTTCTGTCTCCTAGAGATGAACGTACGTTGGTGCAAAAAGTGCAAATCAATCCCAGAACAACAGCAAAGGACCTTGTGAAGATGCTGGAGGAAACAGGTACAAAAGTATCTATATCTACAGTAAAACGAGTCCTATATCTACGTAACCTGAAAGGCCACTCTGCAGGGAAGAAGCCATTGCTCCAAAACCGCCCTAAAAAAAAGACAGACTACGGTTTGCAACTGCACATGGGGACAAAGATCGTACTTTCTGGAGAGATGCCCTCTGGTCTGATGAAACAAAAATATAACTGTTTGGCCATAATGACCATTGTTATGTTTGGAGGAGAAAGGGAGAGGCTTGCAAGCTGTAGAACACCATCCCAACCGTGAAGCACGGGGGCAGCAGCATCATGTTATGGGGGTGCTTTGCTGCAGGAGGGACTGGTGCACTTCACGAAATAGATGGCATCTTGAGGAAGGAAAATGTTGTGGATATATTGACGCAACATCTCAAGACATCAGTCAGGAAGTTTGGGTCTTCCAAATGGGAAATGACCCCAAGCATACTTCCAAAGTTGTGTCAAAAGGGCTTAAGGACAACGAATTCAAGGTATTGGAGTGGCCATCACAAAGCCCTGACCTCAATTCATATAGAACATTTGTGGACAGAACTGAAAAAGCATATGCGAGCAAGGTCTACAAAAAAGACTCAGTTACACCAGCTCTGTCAGGAGTGGGCCAAAATTCACCCAACTTATTGTGGGAAGCTTGTGGAAGGCTACCCGAAACGTTTGACCCAAGTTAAACAATTTAAAGGCAATGCTACCAAATACTAATCGAGTGTATGTAAACTTCTGACCCACTGGGAATGTGATGAAAAAAAGAAAAGCTGAAATAAATCATTCTCAACTATTATTCTGACATTTCACATTCTTAAAATAAAGTGGTGATCCTAACTGACCTAAGACAGGGAATTTTTACTAGGATTAACTGTCAGGAATTGTGAAACTGAGTTTAAATGTATTTAGCTAAGGTGTATGTAAACTTCCGACTTCAACTGTATTTCTATCTGAACGTTCCAAAATGTTGAACAGCTTACTTATGTTTTCCATTTCAAAATGTTTTCCTACTTCTGTGTTTTGCTAACGTTGTGCCCTAACAACACATCCCTGCATCTCTGACTTGTGGTCTCTTGCCCTGCAGACTCTGGAGGTGTGCTTTCGGTGGAGACGTTTGTCCTGGGGGGACTGCTGGTGGTCCTACTGCTGATCACTGGAGTGTTCGGGAGGTTGTGGCTGAGAACCAGACACTCTTACCCAGCACAGGAGGCTGCTCAGCTCACTCTGTCCAATATACACCACATCTCAGAGGTAGCCTCCTAAGATAGCCGAGCAGACCAGTAGTCCAAGCTATGAGAACAGATGTCAAACGGTGCATTCATACATACATCTACAAAGGCAGACACACAAGTGCAAGCATGCACAGGCATGCATGCAGTGGTGTAGTGGAGGGTGTATGCAAGTATATGCCGTATACACACTTATTTTTCAGTGGGCATTGCTTATACTCACTTCTTAGTCCCCACAATGTGTGTTGAAGTAGTATAGGGGAGGTATACGCTGTATCGATTAATACGGCTGATGGAACAGATCAGAATGTTTAGCTTAAAATGTTGATAGACTATTATTTCTTCATATTTTAGGTGCAGCAATGTGCTCAAGGCTGTAGGATATACACTAATGTTCCAAAATGGAATTTGCGGGAAAACTCTGTTCTAAAATGCACACCGGGTTTAATGTGGCAGAGATGGAAATATCAGTTAGACATTTTTAAAGAGGCAAGATCTAAAGGTGCAACAACAATCATGGGTTGATAATATGACTAGGATAATGCCTTTGGCTGCTAGACAATGGAAGGAAGTTGAAAGAAAACCAATAGAACAGGAGAATGCATATGAGGAAGTCTTTATAAAATAATTGCCTCCACATTTCTATGATTTCAAACAATGAAGGAACACTAAAAATATAGTGATGCTAATGATAGGCCTAAACATCTTCTGGTAGATGAAAAGTCTTTCCAAAAACCTTCACAATAAAATGTTAACTAGCTACAAAGTAGCTTATGGCAGAATGATTGCATGATTATTTGCATTAATCCAGTGGCCATTTGTTTTCTCCATCTCATGTGCTACAGAAACACTGCTAACAAAGCAGCAGTGCTAGGTGCCTGTTCACTTGAATTAAAGGATAACTACACTCAAAAATACAAATGTCTTAGATTTTTACCAGACCTCAAAAAGGGGTCTCTGGATGTGGTTAAAGCATTGTTATGGTCTTAGAACATCCAATTGTGTACTTTGAGAGCTTAAACCCTTCTATTAGCCTACTTGCACAGTACAGATTGGGTTGGCCTGATTGTGAAAGACCAATATGGGATTTATCATATTAGTGCATTCAAAGTGTATGTCACAATTTCTCATAGAATTTTTCACACATGGCGCCTTTCCTTCACCTTTTCACCTCCTTTTGGTAAATTTCTGGCAAACTTTGAGTATACCCACTTCTCCAGTCACCACTACACTCACTTCATGCTTGAATGTGCACCCACACAAATAAAAATGTTGCATAAGGAAAGAGGAAACCATGAATGTATTGTACTTTTGGGTGTATATAAAATATCAGTGTAGAAATCAGGGATTTTGAAGATGTGGTATAAAACTGAAAACATCTGTAACATATGGGTTTTCAGTGTTTTTTGTAAAGAAAAAAATAAAGTTATTTCAAAGAGCTGTCTTTAATTGAACTATTTCTGACCTTTTCGATGTCTAAAACAACATATTTATTGGAGATGTAGCTCGCTAAGTATTCTTGGGGTATTCCCCATCTATTTCAGGCGCACATCTCTAGCCAAACTTCGCCGTGGTCCGGGTCCGCTGAATGATGACGCAATCAACTTGCGCCACTTGTAGATATTAGCAGCTAGTCACAGATGAGCTTGATAGCATTTTACAGCAGAAGTCACAATAGTGACTCGAGGCGGAAGAGACGACGTCAATATTTGTAGCTGACTAGCTAGCTGCTACAATATTACCTACCGAACTTTTAGTTAATTGTGTGTGGCTAGTGTTACTGCCGAATATAAGGACAAGACTCAGATATCAACGATTTGCTGTATCGTTATTTAATACGGGTAAGCCAAATGGTATTGTGACATGTTTTTTTAGTTAAATAGCTAGCTACCAAGCTAACTTTAGCTAGCTCAGTGGCTGGCTAAAATTGGACATTTGGAGAGCCGCCGGATCCAACCTCCATCTCATTTTCACCCGTTAATCAATATTGGGTCTGTTAGCCGCTAGCTAGCACAGCTAAAGTTGGTTGGTGTTGCTAGTAATCTAACGTTATAGAGTTAAACAAACAAAAAAAGTTTAACCACTCTAAATAGGCCGGACATTACACTTGCCAGTGGCAAAAATAACTAGTTAGCTAGTTCTTTAACTGTGTTACTATTGTGTTAATCTAAATAGCCAGTTAGCGTGTTACTACTATGTGTTACTTGTGTTAGTCAGCTAGTCGTTTGTTTTTGTTTATCTTGCGCAATCTGACATGAGGCCTGTGAAGCCAGACAACTCAGTCATGCCCAGTCAAGACTGGCAGTGTAACGTTTCCTCTTACATACATGGTTGGCTGACAGTTGCGTAGACAGGTCACCAGGTTTTGTTGTCATCAAGCTTTGAGCAGGCCTGTTTCATAAAATATTATGAATATACTAACAAGATACACGGAGTGTACAAAACCTTAAGGACACCTGCTCTTTCCAATACAGACTGACCAGGTGAAAGCTATGATCCTTTGATGTCACTTATTAAATCCACTTCAATCAGTATAGATGAAGGGGAAGAGACAGGTTAAATAAGGATTTTTAAGCCTTGAGACATGGTTTGTGTGTGTGTCATTCAGAAAGTGGATGGGCAGACCAAATATTCAGGTGTCTTTGAACAGGGTATGATTATGGTGCCAGGTGCACAAGTTTGTGTCAAGAACTACAACGCTGCTGGGTTTTTGTCAACAGTTTCCTGTGTGTATCAAGAATGGCCCACCACCCATTTTTACATTTTAGTAATTTAGCAGAAGCTCTTATCTAGAGCGATTTACAGTAAGTAGTGAGTTCAAAATGGTCATACTTTTTTCGTACTGGTCCCCCGTGGGAATCGAACCCACAACCCTGGTGTTGCAAGTGCCATGCTCTACCAAGACCTGCAATGCTGCTGGGGTTTTCATGCTCAACAGTTTCCTGTGTATATCAAGAATGGTCCACCACCCAAAGGACATCCAGACAACTTGACAACCGTGGGAAGCATTGGAGTCAACATGGGCCAGTATCCATGTGGAACACTTTCGACACGTTATGGAGTCCATGCCATGTTCTGAGGGCAAAAGGGGCGGAGGTACAACTCAATATTAGGAAGGTGTTCTTATTGTTTTGTACACTCCGTGTAAATGTCTCTCCGCCCTAATAATGGGAGTCCGTAAAGCGGCACGGTGGGCTTTCTAGCTCCCGCCCATCATTTCTTCGACGTGGTGGATACATCGCATTATTGTAATCCTTTTGTAAATATTTGATGAGGGTTGGTGACATCAACTGCCTGTATTCAATGGAGAGACGCTATGCTACTAGCCTGATTTCACGAATATGCATAGCTATCTCCAGAGAGCTCAGGTATATAAAGTTGTTTTTTCTCTGTTGCCGCGATGTTACTTGTCCTACTTGTATCAGTACACTCGTAACGACTTAAGGATTACTAAACTTCTATTTGGTAAAATAAAGCTCACGTAGGAAATAAGCTGTTAACCATACAAAAACTCCTTGCTAGGTGGGCAGAACAATGACATGCCTGCTGGAGGGAGACAGATTTTCCACAGAGTTGGGCTTCTCTCTTCCTCCCTGGCTTCATACAGCCTCAGCCAGGGGTTAAAGGTCATGGTCCTTTAGGCTAGATCCTAGAACTGGTGTGTTGTGACCATGTACTGTAACCCAAGAAGAGTGTTGTGAAATGTCATGTGGCAGCTTAAAGATTTAGTAAACAGACTGAGATGGGAGCAGGTGCTAAGTTATAGAATGTGATGCTGGTCTTTTAAAGGCACGGGACGCCATTGCCACATGTTTGGTAGGTAGAGAGCTGGCCCTAGAACTATGTCAGTCGGATAATTTAACAGGACAGGATGTTTCTAGGAACTGGGACATGGCCTGGTTGCTTTTTCTATTCATTAACTGACTGGTTCAACTTGAATTTGTTCACATCTAATTAGACCTAAATCTTTACTAAAAACGGTATGATTTTAAAACTTTTTTCTCTCATTATTTCAGGGCAGACCACTTCAGTCATTCCTCCTTTTAAATCTAGAATATCAACACCACAAAGATGGAGGCGCTCCATGCCCACTGCATGAAGTGTGTAAACCGGAGGTGTATGATCCGCCCAGAGACTGGTGTGTCCTGTGATCTCATTGGCTGCCCTCTCGTCTGTGGAGCTGTCTTCCACTCCTGCAAAGTGGAGGAGCATCATTTACTATGCCCGTTTGAAAGAGTGCCTTGCCTCAACACTGGATTCGGGTGCCCTTTCACTATTGCTCGGCTCAAAATGGCTGAACACCTAGAGACGTGCCCGGCCAGTGTGGTGTGTTGCACCATGGAGTGGAACCGTTGGCCTGTGAGCTATTCAGACAGGAAGTCCTATGAGTACCTGAGCAATGTTGAAGTGGTGGAGCAGCTAGACATGGCCCTGGCTCTCCAAGATCAGAGGATGCTACTGGAGTCCCTCAGAGTCACCACCAACACGTCAAATAACGGATATAATAAACCAGCTGTGGAAACAAATGAAAAGATGGCTGATGTTGTGTCAAGTGTACCAGAGACTGCAGTTAGTAATGGAATGGTTGAAATGGATGAGGCTGCTGCTTTGACTAATGGAGTGATTGAAATGGATGATGAGGAGTCCTATATTTCGGTACACAAAAAGAACTTAGCAGCGACCTTGGAAGTTCTCAGAAGTGCAAAGGACGTCAACTTGATCAATGGAATTATAAATGGGGAAAAAACAGAGCGAAATGGGGTTCTCCATAATGGAGAGAACAGTGATGATGACTTGAAGAATGTAGAGATGAAGGAGAGTGGCACACAGTTGGACTGTGAGCTCGGAGCAGTGGGCGGAGTGTCCGTGGACTGTGGAGTCGGAACAGGCAGACAGGGAGATGAGAGCCACTGGATAGAGCTCGATGAACTAATCAAGTCTTCAGAGGAGGTGGAGAAGGACGGCATGATGGGTCTAGCAGAGGTGGGTCGTCCTCCTCTCAGTAACGGTTTCCACCATACAGGAGACGACCACAATCACTTGAGGCGACGTGAGCGGATGGATCTGAGCAGATCTCCACCCAGACGCTCAGAAGTCAACAGGTCTTCAGACTTCAGGCCGGTGATGCCTTATCTCTCAATGCCTAATATAGTAGCACCACGGGAGCCCTCTGGGCCCCACCCTCCACCACTACCCATCCACCTGCCTCTTCCCATGCCTCTCCCTAATCTGGAACCCTACAATGTGCTCCAGCACCTGCCCTTAGAGATCGAAGATAGGTGGCTGGAGAGGAAACTACAGAACCTCCAGGTGCTCCGAGGGATGAGTGTGTTTACGTTTAACGGGCGCAGGGCTATGATGTCTGATCCCTATTTGTTCAGAGCTAAAATGGAGGACAAGTCAGTGGACACCTCAGACCTGGAGGTAACTGACGATCCATTGGGGCTCCATGGGATAGACCTGATCACGGCAGCGCTGCTTTTCTGCCTGGGTGATTCCCCCGGGGGCCGCAGCATCTCAGACAGCAGGTTTGTAGATGGTTATCGCGTCGACTTTGGTACCCAGACCTTCTCCTTCCCCTCGGCAATACTGGCCACTAACACCATGGTGGGGGACATCGCCTCAGCGTCGGCCTGTGATCACGCCAGCCCGCAGCTTTCCAACCCCAGCCCCTTCCACACCCTCAGACTGGACCTGGTGCTGGAGTGCGTGGCCCGCTACCAGACCAAGCAGCGCACCATGTTCACCTTTGTGTGTGGACAGCTGTTCCGCAGGGATGAGTTCTCCTCGCATTTCAAAAACGTTCACGGGGACATCCACGCCGGCCTGAACGGCTGGCTGGAGCACCGGTGTCCCCTGGCCTACTACGGCTGCACCTACTCCCAGAGACGCTTCTGTCCCTCTGTGCAGGGCTCCAGAATCATCCACGATAGACACCTGGGCTCGTTCGGGGTGCAGCCGGGTATGCCTCCCCGGTTCGGAGATAAAACTCTCCCCAGGAATGCCTGTCGGTTCGGCTCCACCTGCGACCACCTGAGCTCCCTGCCCTTCGAGGTGCAACAGTATGTGGCTAGTTTCCTGGATGGCTTCAGCCTGTGCCAGCTGTCCAGGGTCTCGCGTACCATGAGGGATGTGTGTGGCAGCTTACTCAAGTCCAGAGGCATGGTGGTGCTTCTCTGGGAGAACACACGACGGGCAGATGGGTCTTCCTCATGGCAGATCCAAAACAAGGTTAGTCGCTCACTGCATTTTAAACATGTGCATTAACATCTGTATTGAATTTTACTTTATTGCATTTTCCCATAAATCTATGATCAATGGGAAATTTCGGAGATGTATGACAGTTTGAGACACGCATGGGGATCTCAAGTTAGAATTCACTCCTATTTCCTGTCCTGCTGCTGCTGCTGTCCTGTATTAACACAGTAATCAATTAGATTAAAGGCTTTGCGTTGCAAGCAGGCATACCATATTACACATATAAGTGTCGTCATTACAACTAATGAATTTCAATTACTCTCTTTTGTGAACCAGGTGTGGCGATTCAGTACGGCTTTCGGTACGGTGAACGAGTGGAAGTTTGCCAACATCGCCAATATGGCCGAACATCTGAAGAAGTGCAAGTTTAACACCATCACCCGTCGGGACGAGGCAATCCCTCTGCCCTGCATGTGCTTCACCAGAGAGCTCACCAAAGAGGGACGCTCACTGCGCTCAGTCCTCAAGCCAGTATTATGAGTCGCCCTATAACAGGGTTGTAGTCCATGGGTATGTCTGAATTGGCATTCTATTCCCTATATATAGTGCACTACCTTTGAACAGGGGCCATAGATATAGAGCGGCAGGTAGCCTAGCGGTTAAGAGCATTAAGCCGGTAACTGAAAGGTCGCTGGTTCGACAATGTGGAAAATCTGCCCTTAAGCAAGGCACATAATTGCTCCTGTAAGTCGCTCTGGACAAGAGCGTCTGCTAAATTGCTATTAAATTGAAATGTAGGAATAAGGCTGCCATTTTTGACTATGCCCATTTAATTTCAGTCCATTCAGGAAGTTTTTACTGAATTGAAATGGACTCCCAACCCTGCTTTTTTTTCCCAGCCTTGACAGAAAGAACCTGAATTGTTTTCAATGTTTTGTAATGTCATATTGTTACCAATGTACTGAAGAGATGAACTTTTACATACTCTGTCAATGTGTAAATAAAACAAATGTTACTTTATTTTTATATGAATAACTAGCAAAGTCAGTACTGTGCCACGTTGACAAAGAAAGAAAGTGGAGCCTTATGATGAACACTTGCTTTCTGGTCATACGAGGGTTCTGACGAAGACCTTTAAAGAGATTTTTCACTAACTCCCAGCTAGAGCGATTTACACCATCTTATTGTCGTGCACGGTTTTACATACTTAGGGTCATCATGGTTTGAGTTAGCGGATAATGTCAGTACCTTATCTGAATTTTAAGATTCAGACAACTTAATGTCCACACTACAGGCCATTATCAGAATGGAGCATTTTACTATGTAGCTATTTAACTCTACAACCAGTATCAGACCGGGCAACAATGAAGGGTGATTGGTTGTCTTTTATCTACTTTCCTAATTTGAGAAATGGTACTTCTGTGAAAACCATTTGTGTGAATACTAGTTATTGGATCTGTTTGAGTCCAGTGAATCCTGCAGGTCAGGGAACGTGGGCATACCGTCGCTTCTGGGGATGAGAGTTGATCAGTATTGAAACTGATCATGGCAACTAATAATCAATCATGGTCCTGTCTATAAGTTGTCATTTTAGTGTTCATCTTTATATTTTCCTCTTGGCACTACGTAGACACTGCTCAGAAGTTGCCTGCTGTGTCTCAGGGTTTGTAAAACATGCCTACCTCCAAAATAAGACCCTATTCCCCTATATGGTGCACTACTTTTGACAAGGGCCCATTTTAGGGCTCTGGTCAAAAGTAGTGCACTATAAAGGGAATGGGGTGCCATTTGGGATGCAGACAAGACGCTGTATCAATAAGTGCTGGCCATTACTTGTACTGTATTGCCTGCTTCACACGACAGGTTCCACCCAAACTGTACTGTACAGCTCTGCTTGGTTTTTGGTTCGGCTCTAGAGTGTGAATCAGGCTCATGTGTAAAAGATACACCAATCTACCAGTCTTCACATGGAACAGTCACTTTAAAGTCATGGTTATAGAGTGGGGTTAGTCAGGACTGATATACCGGTCAGTATTATTGTGTTTTATGGCAGTGTTGGTACTGACACATTAAATTCCATGTCCTCAATAGATGTAATTATCAATAACCTACCCATCGTTTGACTTGATTTTTCTCTGAGTTGAGTATTAGTTGAAAATCTGTTTGGATTTGGAAGTGTGTAGAACAAGATTGAATTATTCGGACAGATTGTGCTGTAGAAATGAAGGCTGGGATTCAATCCGATCGCGAGTTGTAGACAATGCAGCTTTTAAAGGCTATGTTCGGAGCTCGCATTCCTGGTAAACGCTGCATATATTGTTTCAATTAAGTGGTACATTGCCGATAAAGCGTAATCGGATTGGAGTCCAGCCTTAGTTCATGGGTCTAAGATTCTGTTGTAGAAAATTGAGGGCCAGACTTGGATCTTAAGGGCATAGTTTGCATCCTGTTAAAAAAAAAAGAAGTAAAAGACAAATCACTTTATTTGACCTTAAGTCCTTCTTCTCTGAATCCCTGTACAGTTTATTCTACAGTTGTATTCCATTTGGGGGGGGGGGGAGACCGGTGCAGACTTTGCATGGTTGAAAACATGATTAGCACCCCAGATGGATAGTTTGAAACATTTTTTTGTGTGTGTTCGCTTCCAAAATAGGCATCAATCCTGCGTGTGTTTTGTGATATTTTATTTGTATTGTCAGAACTCAACTCTTTTTGTATTCTTCCATGCAACCCTTTTTTTTGAATGTCCTTCTATTATCTGGTGTAGTTTCTAATCTGATGAACATGCCACAAATATTAGACTGTTCAGAGGATGCTATGGTTTAACCTATTGATCATCCCCACATTATAGCCCGGGCCCAGATAAGTTTGTGCTTTTTAGCCAAGTCAGATGGTTAAATTCCAATGACTGTAGGCAAAACGGCATAAACAGATCTGAGACCAGGCAAACCATGTTTTTGCTCAAGTCAGATTTTTTTCCCCCTGCATGTGAGTGAAGAGATTAACAGTCATTCTTAACCTGATTTATCCATAAACTGTAAGGTTATGTTTCCTCTACAATAACCTTTTTAAAGGTTGTGTGTGTATTGAGCCTGGATACACTGGGCCTATGTAGTTCTGTCTCAACTCTTCATATTTGGTTTGTCTTACTACATTTGTATGGTAGCATCTGCAACAATGAGATCACACCAAGTTATAGCTTTAAACAAGGTGTTTTACAATGTTTTTGTTTCTTGTTTTAGCCGCCCAGGTGTATAAAGGTCCTTCGCATACTGTGTATCATTTTCATCACCAATAAACGTTTGTTTTCATTACTTGTTACAACATGGTTGACATTTTTCTACAAGAACAGCATCATTTTTACTGATGGTTGAGTCGCAGCTGCTGAAGGTGTGTGAGGAGATTAGAGGAGGTTGGGCCTCCGTCAGTGAGGTTTGGTAGCAGGGCCTCCGTGGTGAGGATACGCAGGCGAGGCGGTTCCTGACAAAACACACAAACGATACAATTCTATTGGGGAAACGAAGCCACACAAAAGTTCACTGGTTACTAGGCTGTAATATGCCAAGAAGAGATACTCACTGTTTTGGGTCTCTCCAGCTGGGTGGTAGAATCCCTCTTGCTATCGTCCTGCTGCGGGCCAGCGTGTTCTGGGTTTCTGATGCTGGATCTGTTGTGAGGGAAAGTGTAACAGGATGTCTTGCGTCGCCCTGTTGAGAGAGAGCACAGGCTGAATCAATGGCTAGCTGCAGCATAGTGAGTTATTCATTAAACAGTGTGTTTTGTACTGGGCACATACAGTACACTACTCTTGAACTGCATAGCGTAGTGGTTCTCAATCCTCATCCTCTGGACCCAAAGGGGTGCGTTTTTGCACTAGCACCACACACCTGATTCAAATCATCAAAGCCTGATGACAAGTTGATTATTAGAATCAGGTGTAGAATCAGGTGTAGTAGTGCTAGGGCAAAAACAAAAATATGCACCTCTTTGGGTCCCCAGAGCCAGGATTGAAAACCATTGCCATAGTAAGTTACTGCTGTATGGAAAGGGAGTGTGTGGAACACACTGAAGCTGAGCCATTACCTGCTGTGTAGGTACACCTGGAGAGAGCAGTCTCAACGTCCTCTACCTGGCTCTGCAGCTTGTCCACCCGCTGGAAAGCCTCCTGTTTGAGGCTGCGTTCCTGATGAAGCTGGCCCTTCACCTAAAGCCACAGTGGGTGCCTGGGTTAATGTCTATTACCATTACACCAATGATCTAAACTTGCTCTGTGTAATTTACGGTAAATGTGCTCCCTTCATCGGGGAATATAGACATTTAGATAAATTATTCCCAGGGCCAGGGATTTTCCATGACCATATAATCTGACCAGGAAAGGCTGGGCCCAAGTTTATACCTACGGGACACATACACTGCTCAAAAAAATAGGGAACACTAAAATAACACATCCTAGATCTGAATGAATGAAATATTCTTATTAAATACTTTTTTCTTTACATAGTTGAATGTGCTGACAACAAAATCACACAAAAATTATCAATGGAAATCAAATTTATCAACCCATGGAGGTCTGGATTTGGAGTCACACTCAAAATAAAGTGGAAAACCACACTACAGGCAGATCCAACTTTGATGTAATGTCCTTAAAACAAGTCAAAATGAGGCTCAGTAGTGTGTGTGGCCTCCACATGCCTGTATGACCTCCCTACAACGCCTGGGCATGCTCCTGATGAGGTGGCGGATGGTCTCCTGGGGGATCTCCTCCTCTCATCTCGGTACCTAATGGTAGTCAGGCTACCTCTGGCGAGCACATGGAGGGCTGTGCGGCCCCCCAAAGAAATGCCACCCCACACCATGACTGACCCACCGCCAAACCGGTCATGCTGGAGGATGTTGCAGGCAGCAGAACGTTCTCCACGGCGTCTCCAGACTGTCACATCTGTCACATGTGCTCAGTGTGAACCTGCTTTCATCTGTGAAGAGCACAGGGCGCCAGTGGCGAATTTGCCAATCTTGGTGTTCTCTGGCAAATGCCAAACGTCCTGCACGGTGTTGGGCTGTAAGCACAACCCCCACCTGTGGACGTCGGGCCCTCATACCACCCTCATGGAGTCTGTTTCTGACCGTTTGAGCAGACACATGCACATTCGTGGCCTGCTGGAGGTCATTTTGCAGGGCTCTGGCAGTGCTCCTCCTGCTCCTCCTTGCACAAAGGCGGAGGTAGCGGTCCTACTGCTGGGTTGTTGCCCTCCTACGGCCTCCTCCACGTCTCCTGATGTACTGGCCTGTCTCCTGGTAGTGCCTCCATGCTCTGGACACTATACTGACAGACACAGCAAACCTTCTTGCCACATCTCGCATTGATGTGTCATCCTGGATGAGCTGCACTACCTGAGCCACTTGTGTGGGTTGTAGACTCCGTCTCATGCTCCCACTAGGGTGAAATCACCGCCAGCATTCAAAAGTAACCAAAACATCAGCCAGGAAGCATAGGAACTGAGAAGTGGTCTGTGGTTATCACCTGCAGAACCACTCCTTTATTGGGGGTGTCTTGCTAATTGCCTATAATTTCCACCTGTTGTCTATTCCATTTGCACAACAGCATGTGAAATGTATTGTCCATCAGTGTTGCTTCCTAAGTGGACAGTTTGATTTCACAGAAGTGTGATTGACTTGGAGTTACATTGTGTTGTTTAAGTGTTCCCTTTATTTTTTGGAGCAGTGTACAATGTAATAGTTTAAAAGTCTGGGAACTTAAGTTATTATCCATCTCTGTTTTATGGTCCTCCAAGCCGGGTGATGTCTGTTTTAGTAATACTAGAACAGATCATTTTATATTATGTGTTGGTGTGTTTGTACTGCAGGGATGAGAACGAGTGTCACCTGTCTGATGTCTTTGGCACTGCGTTGTCTCAGTAGCCGTCTGTCTCTGCTGCTCCTGTCCAGCTGAGTCCTGAGGTCTTGGAGCTGTCTGTCTCTGTCCCCCACGCCCTCTCTCAGCTGCTCCAGGCTCTGCAGGTGGTAGCTGTCCAGCTCCTGTCTGCTCTGGACCTCCTGAGCAGAGTGATGCCTCACCTCATGGAGCTCTGCGCTCTGTGGGCATAAAAATCTCTCTACTGTCAGACCAGACAGGCAAATATCTCTAGATCTGGTTATTAAATCGGCTACGACAGAAAATATCACATTATTTACAATGATGTAAAATGAGAAGAAAATGTGAAGATTCATTCCACTTGTTATCTGTAATGTTGTAGAAAGAAATGCATGTGAATGAGTCAGAGTGAGGATAGGAGGACCTGTTTGCTGAGCAGTCTCTTGGTGCAGTTGTACTCCGTCTGACACTGTGTCATGGCCCTCTGAGTGACTTCCAGTTCCTGCTTCAGTACGATCACTTCACCCTCTGACATCATCTTCATTTGCAGTGCCTCCCTCTGACAGGACATCTCCCTCTAGACACAACACAAGTCACAGTCGCACAAAACGTCAGCAAAAAAACATGAAAAGCCACAGCCAATTCTGGTGCAATCCATGAGTCTCTACATTTGTATTCATATTACAATCATTTAGCAGAGGCTCTTATGCACAGGTTAACATCTGTGCATTCAACTTAAGTAGGTCAAATCATAAAACAACCGTGATGTCACGGTCATTGCAAGTCAATACACTTGTGTGATTTTGGGGACACTCCTTTCCAATCCTCCAAACCGTACCTGCTGGCTGTGGAGCAATCTACGGTGAAGCTTGCCCTGTCCAACCACCTGTCTCCAGTGGCCCAGTGCCTTCACCTTAGACAGCAGGCCAGTCAGCAGACTGTTCTCCATGCTCAGGTCATGGAGCTCCTGCTTCTGATGGAGGAGAAGAGGAAGAAGAAAGATTAAGGAAGAGAATATCTGTTAGTCATGAATGCAATAATTCTGTAAACAGCTGAGTCACAATTCAGTCACTTGCTTCGAAAACAACTTTGGGCCCCAATCGTCTCACCTCCGACTGTGTCGTAAGAAGAGCTTCATTGCCTGTAGTGGAGCCAAACTTCTTCAGCTTGATGATGTTATCCACTCCCTCTCTCCTCACTTTGCTCACCAGCTGAGTAACATCCTGGTCCATTCGCACATGGTACTCATCAAGCCTGGCCTGTGATCCATCCAAGTAAACAATAAAGTAAAAAGACGAGAGGGTGTGCGTTATGGTGCTTTTAGTGTGGCAGTGATGTGGTCAAAAGTACGATGCAACCAAACACCAACTATTTTCCAAATTAACCAGTTATTGTGGATCAAAGTTAGTCAGGACCATTATGAGGTGTTACTAAGAGACTATAAGGTGCTCATACATGCTTATGTCAAGTCTTATAATGCATTCTAACAGCATCATAATGCATTATACCCTTCAGGCTTTAGATAGTTACCGTTATGATAAAAAGATAAAAGGTTTTAAAAGCGTTTCGTACCTTCAGTTGAATGCAGGTGGAGAAAAGTTGTCGGACCAGGGAGTCATAGCGCTGTCTGTATTTTAGGCTAATCTGCTGCTCCAGACCTCTCTGTTCCTCCTCCAGTTGGGTGACCCGGGTACGCAGGGCTGTGGTCTGCAACATCATCCCACGACAGAGCCCACTGACCTCGCTGTAAGGGTTGATGGTCTGGGACTGGGACGCCTCAAGGTTCTTCACATCCTGCAGGACAAATATTGTACAGAGAGAAGTCAAAGAAGCAAGAACTTAAAGATACGTTTGTGTGCAGTTTAGCAAATGAATGGTATAAAGCCCCGGAATCAAACCGGTTTGGAACCCTGCTCACGTGATAACCAACCTTGCCCGACACCGGAAGACTAGCGTTATCTCCCAGAGGTTCTAATCCCAGTCGTTCACACATATACTGTATTACCAATGGGAAAAAAAGGCATTGCATATCTTGACACACGTCTTATGCGCTGAACTGCTGAAGTACAGTAGAGTAGGATACCTGTTCTCTGCGGTAGAGCAGCTGGCTCTCCTGCTGTAAGATCTGTTCATAGAACTGGGAGTAGAGGAGGAAGCTGCTGCGTTCTCTCTCCATCACAGAGCGGCCCAGAGTGGACAGACACCGCTGGAGGGGGGCCGCGGGGAAGGTCAGCTGGCAGGAGACGTATAACATATATGTTTGTCATGAAACTGTTCTCACGTTCTTGGTGCTTGGAACCTATGAACCTGTGACTGCCAATTTTTAATTATTTTTTTTTTCTGAGAAAAAGGACCATTGTTTTAGGGCTATTGTCTTGCCTGTCTGTCCATTCTGTGTTGGGTTTCTCACCTGTCCCTCCGCCGTCTGCTCAGCACACTCCATTAGCTGCTGGGTGAAGCGCTCCACTAACTGAGGTCTCTCTGGGGACAGACTGTGCTTCATGGGGCCTTGCTTCCACAACTCTGGACGACAGTCGTAACAGTGATTAGTCAACCATTACACCTAGAATCGTTCGACTCAGTAAAATGTAAACATCTTCAAATGTTTTAAAGGACAACAACAGAAATCCAGATCCAACATTGGTTACTGTCGTCGTGAGACATCCTGAGAGGTGGGTGGTGTACCTGTGGGGAGGCCTGTGTCTTGGCGTGCCCGCTCCGAAATCACCAGGGTCAGCTCTCTCGTGATCCTCCTCTGTACCGCTCGGATCATATCACACTCCGTACTCTCCAGCAGCCTGAGCAACTGAGGCACCATGCACAGACTCAATGAGATGTTCCTCATCATCTTGTTTGCCACATTACAGATATAACCTATTGCTCAGTCCGTAGAAACTGATTGAGCCACCATGCATAGAGTCAACAGAGAAACCAATGTTCATGTTTATCCTCATTTTCATTACACAATTTATAACCTATTCCTCAGTCTGTAGCACTACTCGACTAGTCTGGGTTCCAACCTTTAAAAAAAAAAAAAAGAAGTGTTATTTAACCTTTATTTAACTAGGGAAGTTCATTTAAGAACAAATCATTATTTACAATGACGGCCTGCCAAGAGGCAAAACGCCTCCTGTGGGGAAGGGGGCTGGGATTCCAAGTAAAAAATGTAGGACAAAACACACATCATGACAAGAGAGACACCGCTAAACACGACATAAAGAGAGACCTGCGACAACAACACAACATGGCAGCAACACAACACGACAACAGAACATGGTAGCAACACAACATGACAACAACATAACGTGGTAGCAACACAACATGGCAGTAGCACAACATGGTGGCAGCACAAACGTGGTACAAACATGGTTAGGCACAGACAACAGCACGAATGGCAAAAAAAAGGTAGAATCAACCTGAATCAAGGCTTTATTTCGTGAAGTGGAACAATAGTGAAACGTAGCGTGGCTTCAGTTTGGATCCCAGACTACTACGGTATATGGATTGTTACACGAATACAGTGGCTTTTATGTCCATCAGACATTATGTGTGTACATTTTGATAAAACACTCAAGTTGGATCACGTACACTGAGTGTACAAAACATTAGGAATACCTGATCTTTCTATGACAGACTGACCAGGTGAATCCAGGTGAAAGCTATGATCCCTTATTGACGTCACCAGTAAAATCCACTTCAATCAGTGTAGATGAAGGGCAGGAGACAGGTTCAATAATTATTTTTAAGCCGGGAGACAATTGAGATATGGATTGTGTATGTGTGCCATTCAGAAAGTGAATGAGCAAGACAAAAGATTTAAGTGCCTTTGAACGGGGTATGATAATAGGTGCCAGGCTCACCAGTTTGTGTCAAGAACTGCAACACTGCTGGGTTTTTCACACTCATCCGTTTCCCGTGTGTATCAAGAATAGTCCACCACCCACTTTTACATTTTAGCAGATGCTCTTATCCAGAGCGACTTCATACATTTTTATACTGGTCCAATGTGGTAATCAAACCCACAACCCTAGCGTTGCATGCACCATGCTCAACCAACTGAGCCACACGGAACCACCCAAAGGGCATCCAGCCAACTTGACACATTGGAGTCAACATGGGCCAGCATTGCTGTGGAACCCTTTCGATGCCTTGTAGAGTCCACGCCCTGACAAATTGAGGCTGTTCTGAGTTATAAAGGGGCCGCAACTCAATATTAGGAAGGTGTCCTTAATGTTTTGTACACTCAGTGTACATTTTACTCTCTACCTAAACTAAAACAAATCCAATTGTATTGGTCACATTCACATACACACTAAACCGTGTTAAAAGATTCCAATAGAGGTCAGGTGTGTGAGTGAGCTATCATGGTGTGCTGCAGTAGTACAGTACTTGGAATCTCTTGATGTGAACCTCGGAAGCTCCTGCAGGAGGCAGTAGAGGCTGGCTGTCAGACAGCAGAGCCTCAAAGTCCTTCTCTTTACCCATATTTTGAGCCAGGGCTCTCATACTTGGGTACTGGATGTCTGCTCTGAAATGTAGAAGCATGAGACCCACTGAGCTACATATTAACGATGAGACGACATCATCCCCCCCCCCCCCCCCCCCCCATGTATTCAAATCACATTTTATTGGTCACATTCACATATTGAGCAGATGTTATTGCGGGCGTAGCGAAATGCTTGTGTTCCTAGCCCAACAGTGCAGTAGTATCTAACAATTCCCAACAATACAATACAATCTAAAAGTAAAAGAATGGAATTAAGAAATATGTATTGCATGGTATGTCAGAATATCACATCAAGTAAAAACTTTTTCGTGGGCAATACTAACTAACCTGTAGAGTCTTGAGAAGTGCCTGTGGATCTTCATGGTATTGATCTGTTCCACCCCTAGCTGTCGCCTTCCCCAGCTCTCCTTAAACACCTCCAGCTGTTTGGTGAGGAGCAGGAAACCCTTTAACACAGACAGCACCTGGAGAGGGTCCTGGAGAGGGTCCTGGAGGGGAGCAGAGGAGATCCCCTTCTCTTCTTCATCAACACTGTCATCCACACTGCTACCATCCTCCTAGTATTAAGAAACAATACTGTCAGCCAGTGCAAAAAAAAAAAAAATGTTCACAGCGTTGCTTACAAGGTGCTTTTTCTGCCGGTAAACATAGATGTTACATACATGTTTAGGCCTACATGTGTTTTGAATGCAACTATGTACCTAGTAACCCATATATTTTAACACACCCCAAAGAAAAGATCTTCTAACACGTATGTAAATATACTTCCTCGGGCTTTCCACGTGAGTCCCCCGCCTTGTTGTCATGGAGACGTAGCGGTGCTGCCCCTCTCCCTCCGCTGTTCAGGACATCCTCCATTAGTAGAGACACGCCCAGGATCGCTCCATTGGCCTCCATCCTGCTGCGGTCACCCAGCCCACTCAGACACAGCTGGATTACAAGCAGCAGAAAGACCATGAACACCCACAATATAGTCATTTAGCATCGTAGATACTCTTATCCAGAGCAGCTTACAATGCATTCAACCAAAATAGATAAAACAATCACTATCGCGATCATTTCTAGTTGCCTCTATTTGCTAAATCACTTGCTAGTAAGAACGGAAAAACAAGAAATATCATAAAGGAGAGTAGAAGTCTACCTGCATGCAGTACTCAATGGGTGGGATGCCCCAAATGTCTACAGAGTGCAATCCATGACACACCAGAAAACTTCTCCATGGGTACATCCTTTGAGCCTAGAGAGCACAAATACATGATGACCTCACAATTGTCTAAAAGTTCAACCCTGCCTGAACAGTAGAACACTATCAAAAGTAGCATTAACTATACTGTGTTTCCCATTTACTCTGGATAGTAACACAAACACTGTCTGGGCTTTAGAAGTGTAAACTTTATAACAAACCCGGGGGCTGTGAGGCTCCATTGGCTCTGGTAAAGACAGTAGAGAACTGTGATTGGTTCTGACGCTATCACTCAGTGCAGGGAGGGCGTGTCCCATGTTGTCACTCACGCTCTGATAGGCTACGATGTTACCAGAGGAGAGAAACGCCTCTCTGAGAGAGAGAGAGAGAGAGAGCATATCAAATACTTTGTGTTTTCACTTTTGATTTCCATTGGTCCCATTGAACTGATTTAGCTAAATCAAGCTCAAGCGTTTGACACATAATAAGTTATTGTTGTTGTACATACATTATTGTTGACACATAATGTATTTGACCAAGGTCTGGTTCTTATGCTAGGAACCCTCATACTCCATTACACTTATCTAAACCAGCTCACTGATGGCATATATCAACATCTTCTACCTTTCTCCACTCACCTGATGAGGTGCCTCACAGCGGTGTCGTACTGCAAGAAGAGCACGTGTCTCCGTAGTTGAAGCAGGCGACCCACAGCCTCAGGGCTACCAGGGTCACAAAGAGAGTCAACCTGTTTCTGGATCTCCCACAGCTCCGCACCTTAACAATAACAGCATGGTCATTTAGCGGATGCTTTCCTCCAATGTGACTTACAGAACTGTCAACAGTGACACAGATAGTACTGTATATGTGTTCGATGCGGGAAATCAAACTCACAATCCTGCACCATGATTTAACCCCCTGAGGCATTGGAACCACGGGTCTGTTTATGACTAATGCATACCGATGCCTTCAGCGCCGCCCCAGTCAGCTGTAAGCTCTCCTCCTCCTGCTCCTCCTCCTCTCTTGGAGCTGAAGACTCCTGGGTTCCCCAGTCGGGCGAAACTGACCAGGTAATAGATGATGTCATGCAGGGCAGACACTATCTCCAGACTATGGTGAAGAGCCCGGCAACATGCCTGTTATGCAACAAAAGGAAACCAGTTCAAGATAAAGATCAACGTGCTCTATGCCGAGATCACCAACTAGAATCAGCCAAAGGCTGATTTAAAAAAATGTGCGGGTGGTCGGGCGGCCCGGAACATAATTACAAATCGTTTGTAGACTGCAAATGGACCGCAATAAACCCAAACAGATTTAATATTTGACTAAAAGATAACGATTTCAAACCTTGCTCACGTTTGCATATGATCACGTGTCTCTCTATTACGAGTGGGAGTACTTGGGAACAGATTTCCTACATTAAAATCACTTGGAGGTGATTTCCTGGTGTTTCTACAGTCTTTTATGTCCACCAATAAAAATGTAAAATAAAAAATTTAAAAATCCTCAGAAAACGTATGTGGCCAAATAAAACCCCAGTTAGGAAACCCTGATCTAGAGTCTTAGAAACATTCCATTGTTCTGGATTTAGTTTTCATTTGCATACAGGAAAGATAGACAGAGACGTAGCAAGGCCATGGTTTTGTTTTTTGACTGATATCACCAAATCTAATTTGAATCCACTCCTCCATGCATGTGTCTGTGTCCATCTGTAGGTTAACACAATGTAAAGCAGGTTAGAGCCTCTCACCGAGTCCTCCAGGGTTCTGAACATGAGGAGAACCTCAGTGTAGTGGGGGAGGAACCACAGGTTGAGGAACATTCTGCCGTCGGCTGACAGCAGGCGCCTGGGACGCCGCTGGAACTTCCTGTCCAACCAAGTGGAACAAAAATCATCTCTGACCTCCAACCGCAGAGACACTGAGCAAATACACTACCACAGGGTGTCTTCACACTCCTAAAATATTCTCTCTGTCAACATATGCAAGGTTTTCTGAAGCAAGTATTCTTATATGATCATTGATGTAGTGGATGTTTACCCACCAATTTTTTTTACCACTACATCCCTGAATTTCATGCTCTCTCACACTGGTCTTACCTGGGGTCAGGACGAACACCTAGTCCTGAGTCCATATCGCTTTTCAACTCATGGTCCTGGCCAATCAGGAAGTGGGACTGGCGGATGTCTGGCAGCTCGTCCAGTAAGGTGGTCAGGCTGTGGTACAGGCCTATAATCTGCCCTCTCACACAACACTGGGACATGCGCAAACTGAATCTAGGAAAAAGTTGACAGACACAGACAACATGTTACAGGTACACCTGGAGGAAAGTCAGACTTCAGGGAAATAAAGTCCCCAAAATGTGATGAAACAATCGGGTCTCCTGTGAATAAACTCTTCCAAATGAGTCATGCTAGGAAGCTTCACTTTAGCATGTCGGAACATGGCAATCATGATCGTCAACTTCTACTACAGATGTACATACTTTCGACAGAACTCAATAATCAGCATCCTCTTGATTTTTGCTACTTCATCCTGCGGTGAAAGAGAAGGTCATGAAGGTAAACAATCAAACAGTAATATCTGAGATCCAACATAGCTCCTGCCCCCTCTGACCTCTATGACATTTCACTTACAGGGTTCATCATCACAACACCCATGATCTGTCTCCTCTTTACGAAAGAGTTCAACATCTCATCTCGTGGACCCACTTTCTCCAGCTGGATGGAGACAAACGCCTCGGTCAGCCTGAACAAACACAACAGTCAAATCACATGACATAATAATTATATTTAACTGTAATAATATTGATAATTACAAAACATGGCCTTCATTGACCCTCCAACTCACCTCTCCCTGGTTCCTGCACCAGTTATCTTTGGTTCACTTGTATCTTTGCGAACTTTGGGACCCTGCTTAGCTAAGGAGCTTGCATCGCCACTAGAACAAAGAACCTAAATCAAAGAGAGAGAAAGAGAAGTCATTTGATCCCAGCAAACAGGCCACTGGATTAAAGTATATGTGTAGTGATGTAAGGTACCTCTGGAGAGCCTGTGAAAGTCTCTGACCAATAACATAGACACGCCTGCTTCACTGCACCAATCAGAGCGTTCTTCTGAGTCACCTGACAGGCCAGGGTCACCTGCAGGTTCTCTATGCCTGACCTATTCATGAGCTGGAGAGAGAAGACCGGGACTGAGGTGACCCCTATAAGATCAAGTGTGAATCATAATGGGTAACAGCTATAATATCGCTTCATAAAAAGGCAGGACTCTCTCTTGACATTGATTTACATAAAAGGTTGTGCCCTCTTATCTCAACTCTGAATCAGGCCCAAAGTCTCAGTTGAACTTACATGCACTACTGTCTCTTCAGAGTAGAAGCTGAATTTTCCAATCTGGTTCTCATCAAGCTCCTGGATGCTCAGTGGAAACTTAGATGGAGTGTACCTACAGGAGTCGGGAATAACAAACATAAGAATATAGCTGCGAGCAGCAATAAATAGGGTTCACAGGATGACAGAAAGGGCACATGATCAGATGGATAACAAAGCCAGCGCTCTATCACGTAGGAACTCATGAGTCTAAATGCAACATCTGGAGTGAATTTTAATACCTCAGCCATCCTTTGACCAATCCCTTAGCTTTTCTCAAACTAAGTTAAGACATGTACCATTGGCCTACAATCAGAATTGGGTGTCATTTGGTCTACGGTTCACGAGAAGAAGATTTTTGAAGTATTTCTTGCACATTTGAGCAAATTAGCGTATAGTGTGGTATAGTGTGGTCATTTGAATGCATCAACATTATTTTCTCAAACTCTTTAGGGGTTATTATTGTGAGGAGTCCAAAGACCAAATGTGGAGTGAATATGACTTTTAGTCCATGAGAAGAAGGTTTTTTATGATTGTTATAAGCATTAGCGTTACATTGTCAAAAAAGGGAATTGTTAATAGTTCCCTTATTTTTCAAGACCTACTGTAGATATACAATTTACTAAGAAAGAAAAAGAAGGTAGCTGCACATCTATCTATGTTAGCAGCGTAACAGGGTAAGGAGGGTACCTGTCCAAACAGCTGTCGTCCTGCAGTAGTGCCGTAACAAACAGAGGTCTATGCTCTGCCTTGTCTCTCTGGACAGCAAACTCAAACTGCTCCGGGCGCACATACAGGTGGAACTCATCAAGGCCCAGCTCCAGAGCTTGTGTTTTGTATAACCTAGGCGAGCCAGACCATAATATAAACACTACAGAATGCACATTTTATACCATAAACACATTTAGTAACACTTACCTCAAAGCCTGCAAATACAGTGAGGATAATCTCAGCGTAATGTAGTTTCAAATCAAATTTCCTGCAATTATATGCATTTTGCCATGGCTAATGCTGTGTTCCTCTGCTCAAACGTTATAACACAATCAATGGGCATGTGGGTTGAATGCCCTTTTTTTAATGTTATTCTCCCTGACTGTCTAGCTTTTCTTTGGTTGTTAGTTCTCAAAGATGGTATCATTTAATATATACACTACCGTTCAAAAGTTTGGGTTCACTTAGAAATGTCCTTGTTTTTGAAAGAAAAGCATTTTTTTGTCCATTAAAATAACATCAAATTGATCAGAAATACAGTGTAGACATTGTTAATGTTGTAAATGACTTGTGGCTGGAAACGGATGATTTTGAATGGAGTATCTAAATAGGCGTACATAGGCCCATTATCAGCAACCATCACTCCTGTGTTCCAATGGCACGTTGTGTTAGCTAATCTAAGTTGATAATTTTAAAAGGCTAATTGAGTATTAGAAAACACTTTTGCAATTATGTTGGCACAGCTGAAAACTGTTGTACTGATTAAAGAAGCAATAAAACTGGCCTTCTTTAGACTAGTTGAGTATCTGGAGCATCAGCATTTGTGGCTTCGATGGCAGGCTCAAAATGGCCAGAGGCAAAGAACTTTCTTCTGGAACTCATCAGTCTATTCCTGTTCTGAAAAAATTCCATGTGAGAAATTGCCAAGAAAAAAATCTCGTACAACGCTGTGTACAGCACTACTGCTTCACAGAACAGAACTGTTTCTAACCAGAATAGAAAGAGGAGTGGGAGGCCCCGAAGCACAACTGAGCATGAGGACAAGTACATTAGAGCTTCATTAAAATTAAATAGTACCAGCAAAATACCAGTCTCAACGTCAACAGTGAAGACGCGACTCCAGGATGCTGGCCTTCTAGGCAGAGTTGCAAAGAAAAAGCCATATCTTAGACTGGCAAATAAAAGATTAAGATCACAGACACTGGGCAGAGGAAGATTGGAAAAAAGTGTTATGGACAGATGGATCTCTAAGTTTGAGGTGGTCGGATCACAAAGAAGAACTTCGTGAGACGCAGAGAAAATGAAAAGATGCTGGAGAAGTGCTTGACGCCATCTGTCAAGCATGGTGGAGTCAATGTGATGGTCTGGGTGCTTTGGTGCTGGTAAAGTGAGAGATTTGTACAGGGTAAAAGGGATCTTGAAGAAGGATGGCTATCACTCCATTTTGCAACGCCATGCCATACCCTGTGGACTTAATTGGAGCCAATTTCCTCCTACAACAAGACAATGACTACAACAAGACAAGGACCCAGCTCCAAACTATGCAATAACTATTTAGGGAAGAAGCAGTCAGCTGGTATTCTGTCTACAATGGAGTGGCCAGCACAGTCACCGGATCTCAACCCTATTGAGCTGTTGTCAAGCCAATCCAACGTCTGGGAGGTGCTTCAGGAAGCATGGGGTGAAATCTCTTCAGATTACCTCAACAAATTGACAACTAGAATGCTAAAGGTCTGCAAGGCTGTAATTGCTGAAAGCGGAGGATTCTTTGACGAAAGCAAAGTTTGAAGGACACAATTATTATTTCAATTAAAAATCATTATTTATAACCTTGTCAACGTCTTGACTATATTTCCTATTAATTCTGCAACTCATTTCATGTATGTTTTCATGGAAAACAAGGACATTTCTAAGTGACCCCAAACTTTTGAACGGTAGTGTATATATATATATAGTTCAATATCTTTTCTGCATGCTTTCTGGCCTTGAAGCTGATACGTAAAGCTGCTCTTGCTAGTATCACTGCAAGAGCAGTGTGCGTGTTTCTTATTTTTTCTCATCTTATTCAACTGTTACCATGCACCTGCAAAAAATGATAGCTCAGATTTGCGAGTTCCTTTCGAATTTTGGTCATTTAGGTTGACCCTGAAACTGTTTTTCCATCCCGAAAATCACCACTTAGACGGCTCACCTAAGAATTTTCATTACAGAAAAAAAACATTGAATTAGCTCTAATGACTGTAATTTCCTTCATATTAAAGGGATAGTTTGAGATTTTGGCAAAAATTGGCTTCATTGCCAAAATCTCAAAACTAAAGTCGGATGAACAAGAATAGCTAGCATGCTAATTGTTCCTGTAGACTTCCAGTCATTGCGCTAAAGCTAGTAAGCATTGGCTCATGAAACTATCTCAAACTTCCATCATACTGGACGCAGAGACATAAAAATGGTATCCACGGTGGTAGTCTGCTGGAGCTAGCAATATTCATAAAATAATAATAATAATATTCAGAATTCAAAAAAAGATTTACAAATCGCAGACCCCTTGCAGTACATACCCCTGAAATAACTAACTACAATCAATATAGGAAGAATCAACTCAACTGTGCCAGATGTGCAGTCTCTGCTGCTGACTCCATAAGGCGATGGCGGATGGTGACTAACTCCAGCAGCTTGGCGAAGGTTTCCACAGCAAAGAACTGTTTCTCCTTCCCCTGCTTCATGTCCTGCTCCTCAGCCGATCTGATCAGAGAGACCCCCAACGCTCGGACCAGGGAGGGGTCCTCCATGAAAACATCTGAAAACAACTGGAGCGAAAGAAAAAACAATCTGCTGTGATCTGTTTGCAATCATTGCACATTACAATATTGATATAGATTCCGTGTTTTTTTTAACCTTTATTTACACAGGTGAGTCAATTAAGAAAATATAATTTTTACAATTAGAACTTCTCAAGTGGCAGGTGCAGCATATCAGTGTGAGGGAGATACTCGACTCCCTCGAATGTGAGGGAGATACTCGACTCACATCCTTTTGAGTTTGAGAGCTATAGTAGGCCCCGGGAGGATCCAGGGAGTGCCAGTGCTGCAGAGCCCGCTGTAGGAGTCTCTGTTCCAGGGTGACTCTCTCAGTCACCCCCCTGGCACGGTGGAGCTGGCAGAGCTCAGTGTGAGCCTGGGTCAGGGCCTGGTACATTTCAGAGGCCAGGCTTAGGGAGTGGTGCACCTCCAGAAGGAACACATTCATCAGGGCAGGACTGGTAACAAGAGGACAGACAGGCAGGGGTGTGCGCACACATTTTTACATTAGCTATTTATTTACACTGTTTAACATGTTAGTCTGTTTTGAGGTGACATCACATTACACTGTGATCAGTCTATAATTCATGGGTAGGACTACGACTTGCCTGCCACCACCGAGGGACACCAGATGTTTGGCCACATAGTTAGGAGGAAGACCATAGTCACAAGGAGTAGCTTCCTGTCCCTGACCTCCTCTCCACACCCGGTGGAGGTATTGCCGCTGACGATCTATCTAATAGTCAACATAACACAGTTAGAGAGACCTTTAGAACCCATGGCATGGAAAAGTGAATATATATTCGACTTCAAAACCTTTTGCTTTTATTAGCTTTGCTAACGGGCTATCCCGGCCAATAGTTTACTAATGGTCCTTCAAGCCAGATACACCTGTTATGATTCAACTATCAACACTGGCATCAATAGCTCTCTAGGCTGTGCCACAATTTTTCAGAAACAATTACTTGGTTGTCCAGCACGGCTCTGATGAGTTGCTGGTGTGTCTGCATGCAGACCATCTCTGCCCGGTAGGCCTGAACAAAGTACTCTGCTCCCATGTCCAGGTGTAGCCGAGGCCTTCTGTGCATGATGTCTGTGATGACCTGAGCCAAGGAGAACCTCTCCTCTGGTCCTGTCACATGCTGGTAGGCCTCAATATAGCAGTTCAACAACTGGAAATTAACAGAGGGGCCATGGTTCACGTAATGACACGCAATATACTGGACTTAAAATAAATTGATTATCACCTGGGTCGTGTTCATTAGGCATCAATGAGAAGAAAACTGACTGAAACAGGGAGGGACTAAATATACATGTCCAATGAGAAATGTGAATTTTTGTTTTCCGTTTCAGAACAGTTTAAGATGTTTTCTGTTACGTGCCCTAATGAACACGGCCCTGTTCAGCATATTTGCTAACCTGCACTTTGCTCTCCAAAAAAGCAGCTTCGCATGTCCACAGGTCTAGGAGAACTGCAACTCTATCCACATCTGTCTGAGCCCAGGCAGAGTGGAGGTCTGTCGCTGCAGAGCTAGGTGACCTCTCAGACTGACCCTTGACCCTGCTGCCCTCAGACTGGCCCTTGACCCTCCAACTACTCCTCTGGATATAGTGTGAGCCCAGAAGAATCAGTGTGTCTTCCAGCTCCTCCAGGTCCTTCAGAGCCACGTCGTACACCACGTAGAGCCCTCGCTGGTCCTGGGTGTGGACATATCTCTCCTCAGTGGTGTAGAAATCATGAAGATTCTCCACCTCTGGGTACTCCATGAACTCGGAACAGTGAACCTGTAGTCACAGTAAAACCGATATCAATTCCCTAAAGAAACTTTGACATAGCAGACGCACTCGCTCAATCACTCACTTACTCACTCACTCATGCACACACACACACACGTGCACACGCACACACACACACACATACACACACACATTCATACTACACCCACGGGCGGCAGGTAGCCTAGCGGTTAAGAGCGTCGGGCCAGTAACCGAAAGGTTTCTGTTTCGAATCCCCAAGCTGACTAGGTAAAGAAATCTGTCTATGTGCCCTTGAGCAAGGCACTTAAACCCTAATTGCTCCTGTAAGTTGCTCTGGAGGAGAGTGTCTGCTAAATGACTAATATTTACATCACAACTTCTGCTACCATACTCTTATTATGATTGCACAATTAAACACTTGCCCCCCGAAACACGTGTAAATATTGGACGACGCTTAGAAAAAAGAGTTCCAAAAGGGTTCTTCGGCTGTCCCCATAGATCTTTTTTTTTTCCAGTTAAAACCCTTTTGGGTTCCAGGTTGAACTCCTTTGGGTTCAATGTAGAACCCTCTGTGTAAAGGAAACTTTACATGGAACTCAAAAGGGTTCTACCTGAAACCAAAAAGGGTTATTCAAAGGGTTGGGGACAGTCAAAGAACCCTTTTATGTTCTAGATTGCACCTTTTGTTCTAAGAGTGTATAATTTGTCCTTTCCAGCGTAACACTTATGCTAAAATGTTTATTCTATTCTACTGAGCCATTTACTTTGTGTTCTTATTCTTGTGTGTGGTGGAAATTCTACCTTTAACTAATATTACTTTTATGAAAAACGTATTATAATAAGGAGGCTGGTCGCCCCATCCCCGCAGGTGAGATGGAGTGAAAGCCCAAAAAACAGACAGAGTACAGGAGCATCATATAGTCAAGCTACCCCATGCAAGCATCTGCAAAACATGCGACCCTATGTACAGTGCCTTGCGAAAGTATTCGGCCCCCTTGAACTTTGCGACCTTTTGCCACATTTCAGGCTTCAAACATAAAGATATAAAACTGTATTTTTTTTGTGAAGAATCAACAACAAGTGGGACACAATCATGAAGTGGAACGACATTTATTGGATATTTCAAACTTTTTTAACAAATCAAAAACTGAAAAATTGGGCGTGCAAAATTATTCAGCCCCCTTAAGTTAATACTTTGTATCGCCACCTTTTGCTGCGATTACAGCTGTAAGTCGCTTGGGGTATGTCTCTATCAGTTTTGCACATCGAGAGACTGAAATGTTTTCCCATTCCTCCTTGCAAAACAGCTCGAGCTCAGTGAGGTTGGATGGAGAGCATTTGTGAACAGCAGTTTTCAGTTCTTTCCACAGATTCTCGATTGGATTCAGGTCTGGACTTTGACTTGGCCATTCTAACACCTGGATATGTTTATTTTTTAACCATTCCATTGTAGATTTTGCTTTATGTTTTGGATCATTGTCTTGTTGGAAGACAAATCTCCGTCCCAGTCTCAGGTCTTTTGCAGACTCCATCAGGTTTTCTTCCAGAATGGTCCTGTATTTGGCTCCATCCATCTTCCCATCAATTTTCACCATCTTCCCTGTCCCTGCTGAAGAAAAGCAGGCCCAAACCATGATGCTGTCACCACCATGTTTGACAGTGGGGATGGTGTGTTCAGCTGTCTTGCATTGTTGCCAAAAAGTTCAATTTTGGTTTCATCTGACCAGAGCACCTTCTTCCACATGTTTGGTGTGTCTCCTAGGTGGCTTGTGGCAAACTTTAAACAACACTTTTTATGGATATCTTTAAGAAATGGCTTTCTTCTTGCCACTCTTCCATAAAGGCCAGATTTGTGCAATATACGACTGATTGTTGTCCTATGGACAGAGTCTCCCACCTCAGCTGTAGATCTCTGCAGTTCATCCAGAGTGATCATGGGCCTCTTGGCTGCATCTCTGATCAGTCTTCTCCTTGTATGAGCTGAAAGTTTAGAGGGACGGCCAGGTCTTGGTAGATTTGCAGTGGTCTGATACTCCTTCCATTTCAATATTATCGCTTGCACAGTGCTCCTTGGGATGTTTAAAGCTTGGGAAATCTTTTTGTATCCAAATCCGGCTTTAAACTTCTTCACAACAGTATCTCGGACCTGCCTGGTGTGTTCCTTGTTCTTCATGATGCTCTCTGCGCTTTTAACGGACCTCTGAGACTATCACAGTGCAGGTGCATTTATACGGAGACTTGATTACACACAGGTGGATTGTATTTATCATCATTAGTCATTTAGGTCAACATTGGATCATTCAGAGATCCTCACTGAACTTCTGGAGAGAGTTTGCTGCACTGAAAGTAAAGGGGCTGAATAATTTTGCACGCCCAATTTTTCAGTTTTTGATTTGTTAAAAAAGTTTGAAATATCCAATAAATGTCGTTCCACTTCATGATTGTGTCCCACTTGTTGTTGATTCTTCACAAAAAAATACAGTTTTATATCTTTATGTTTGAGGCCTGAAATGTGGCAAAAGGTCGCAAAGTTCAAGGGGGCCGAATAGTTTCGCAAGGCACTGTATGTGTATGAGCCTGTTGCAAGAGAGTGAGGACAACAGGGGCCAGAATGGCAGGAACCAGACATACGTCCTCTAACCGTAGCTCCACAGTTCCCCCAAGTTTAACGGGGTTTAACAGAAGATTTCCCTCACATATGTTTATTATATTTTATTGCTGTTGCATTGTCAAGAAGGAACCTGCAAGAAAACACCCTGTGTAAACACCCTGTGTACACACCCTGTGTAAACACCCTGTGTACACACCCTGTGTAAACACCCTGTGTACACACCCTGTGTAAACACCCTGTGTACACCCTGTGTAAACACCCTGTGTAAACACCCTGTGTACACCCTGTGTATCCCATACATACGACTAATAAAACGTGATCGTTCACAAGAAGTCTGGAAGTTGTTGAGAGTGGGGTAGGGGTGTTGTGTTTGTACAATATTATTGTGCTGTGGTTCCAGATATTGTTAAATGAAAAACATTGGACACAAAACAACATCGACCACCTTAAATATCAGGTAATATCAGGTCCCCACTGTCCATGGGATCTTATTCATTATGATCATGAGGATTAAAACTGGTCCTAGATCAGAAACTTTTTGAATATGTGGCAGAAAGAAGAGAACTTTGTGGAATCGAACTCAGTCCAACACAGGACTGAGTCCCTTTCAGTTTCATTTCCTGTACACTGTGGTTAGTCCTGCCTCCTTATCGCACAACACACTCATAAACACTGTGAGATGGGTAAAATAGCTGTCATTACAGGTATTTTAGACGTGAGGAGAGGAAGGAGAGCAGCACCACAACACCAGCTACAGTAAGTTACTGTAAATATAACATATTTGATGTGTTTGTTTGTGTGATCTTGTTTGTCCATATCAGGTGTGTATACTTAAGAGCCACTGAACAGTGTGTTTTTCTGTTGCTCATTAGAAAAACAAGTTTTCAGTCTTAGAGGTGTGTGTGGACAGAGCCACTAAACATATTTTTCACACCAATGCAACTTTTTCTACCATAAAAGCGTTGTAAGAGATTGCCCTCTATTTATTATACAACATGGTTGAATATTTTCCTTAAAGACCCAGGGCAGTTGTTTTTTTTCCTCATCTCAATATCAAATCATTTCTGGGTAACAATTAAGTAACTTACTGTAATATTTTCCATTACAATGACCCGAAAATAAACAAAAATGTTTTTTTTGTTGCAAAAAAGCTATTTCTCAAGCAAGAATTTTGCTAGGACTGTCTGGCAGTTGTCTGAGGGAGGGACCTAAGAGGAGGGGACTCATGGGAGGGATATTTAACCTGAAAACAAACTGTTATTGACAGAGAGTTTAGAACTCTCTTTGTTATTGGTGTATTAACAATGTAAAACGCCATCCATGCAAAACCTGCTGATTAGAAGGTCCTGGCTAAATTGTATTTTCAACAAGGCACTATTCAGAACACGGAACACATTTTTTGACACGTTTATAGAGATAGTTTCATCAATATTATACAAAACACAGGTAAAGCAGAACGTTGACTGCACTGGGCCTATGAAGCTCCATGGTATGCACTATTCATCTCGAACGGCTAGATGTTCTTTACCATTCGGCCATCAGATTTGCCACCAATGCTCCTTATAGGACACATCACTGCACTCTATACTCCTCCGTAAACTGGTCATTTCTATATACCCGTCGCAAGACCCACTGGTTGATGCTTATTTATAAAACCCTCTTAGGCCTCACTCCCCCCTATCTGAGACATCTACTGCAGCCCTCATCCTCCACACACAACACCCGTTCTGCCAGTCAAATCCTGTTAAAGGTCCCCAAAGCACACACATCCCTGAGTCGCTCCTCTTTTCAGTTCGCTGCAGCTAGCGACTGGATTGAGCTGCAACAAAGACACTCTTACTGACAGTTGTAGCTGTTTTGCGTGATGCATTGTTGTCTCTTCCTTCCCTTTGTGCTGTTGTCTGTGCCCAATAATGTTTGTACCATGTTTTGTGCTGCTACCATGTTGTGCTGCTGCCATGTTTTTGCTATGTTGTGTTGCTACCATGCTGTGTTGTCATGTGTTGCTGCCTTGCTATGTTGTTGTCTTTAGGTCTCTCTTTATTGTAGTGTTGTGTTGTCTCTCTTGTTGTGATGTGTGTTTTGTCCTATATTTATATTTATATTGTATTTATTTATTTTAATCCCAGCCCCCGTCCCCGCAGGAGGCCTTTTGCCTTTTTCTTAGGCCGTCATTGTAAATAAGAATTTGTTCTCAAAATACTTGCCTAGTTAAATAAAGGTTAAATCAAAATAAATAAATACAATATTATGGGATTTTATTGCACACAATCACACCTACTAAAGTTCTCTAAAGTTCCCTCTCTCTCTCTCTCTCTCTCTCTCTCTCTCTCTCAAGGGTACCACCATGGTTCGAGGTACGTTGAACACTATGGAAGATCTAAGACTCTCTGGGTTTGGTTGTCACTTGCCCAGGCATGGACTCAAGCTCCTGTTTTGGTTCGCCAAGAATTACATCGACTTTGATATCATGGGTGAAATGGTTGCAAGATACAACCCCAACGAGGGGGGCTTTGATTTCCATCCCTTCCAGAACAGACCGGAGTGGGACTACAGCAATGTGACCACAACTATAGCTGTAATTACCTGCAATTTTCTGCTCCCCGATAATGTCCACCCATACTATATAGTGGGCAACCTGAATCTGGAAGAATCCAATTGCCTTCCTCAGTATGTGAGAAAAGACTTTACTGGTGACCAAGACGACAGTAACATGGACCGCCTCATCATCAGTCTGCGTCCAGACGGGACTGTGGATAAGGTTTATGTGACCCAGCATGACGATGACGGTCTGAGTTTTGACCCTGACAACACCTACCGTGTCACCAGGGGTCTGCTCAGGGACATCCGTGGCCTAAAGCTGCGTAAGTTCCTGAAACAGGCAGGCTATAGCAACCGCCAGCCAATCATGCACATAAATGATTATGAGGACCTTCTGAGTTATTTTGAAGACTTATTGAGACTGTAGTGTAGTACAGAGCTCTTTAACCATGATTCCACTGTTAATCTGATTCTGACGTGAAAGGACAGGACAGGAAAACAGCAGTATAGTTTTGCTTAGCCTTTTTCAATGTGTATTATGTAGGTAACTGATTGTATTTTCATTGTATGCTGTTGTAACCCCCTCCTGTCTTGTTCATTGTTTTGTCCTTTAGCTTTTTCATGATGAAATCGATTTTTGAAAAACAAAAAAGATCTATTTAGCATTACTATGCATTACTAAGCTCATGCAAATCCAATGTTATGAATAGTGCCTCTTGACTCTACCATAATACCTTTCTGTAAAAAAAAATCTGTGCAGTAAAACTGTTTTTCCTGTGTTTTGTATAATTTTGTACAACAGCAGATTAAACTAACACTGTAAACAAAAAATATGCAAATGTGATCAGTGTTATTTTCGGATAAATGCTATTTGAAAATACAATCTACACAGGACCTGCATGGGTGGAGATTCGGTGTGCCTCGTGAAATCCTCAGGCAGTATAAGTTAATAGACCAATAACAAATGGAGTTCCAAACCAGAAGAGGAACAACTGTGTGGAATGAAACGGCCCAGGGTCAGATTAGCCTGGTCCTCAGACCAGGCTGCAAGGGTTACCAGAACTGCTTGAGCTAGTGACCTCAATTGGCTGTAACTCACACACTTGGGCCCGTATTCACAAAGCGTCTCAGAGTGGAGTGTAAACACGCGAAAAACGCCATTTTGATCCTTTTTCATTTAATGCAAGTGTTTACACTGCTTTTGAGGAAAAATGTGTTGAAAGTTTAGGGTGCATTATTTTATTCACCTCTAATGGTGAGTATTTACTCACTTATTTTCTTCACCCCTACAAATCACTAATGTCATTAATGTCTCAGGTTGTACTGTAGCTGTGATGCCTTACCTTGTAGTCAACAGGAGTGTTGTGGCTGTAGAGGTGAGAGCCCAGACCTCCGACTGTCCCACTGCACCCTCTGGCCGCATTCATCCAGCTTGACTCCTCAGTGGTGCTGACCAAATCACCTCCTCCTCCTCCTGCTTCCCCTCTTCCTCCTCCTCCTCCTGCTGCTCTTCCTCCTCCTGCTCCTCCTCCACGTGCTCCTCCTCCCTCCACACTCATCCCAGCTGTGTCAAAAGTCAGGGTTCTCTCTATGGACCTCAGGTAGTTTAGAATGCCTAGGGAGATGCGCTTTAAGGGAGAGAGGACGGGTAAGACAGCTCAGGCTCCAGAGGGAATGGCAGGGTAAATAATGTGACACAGTAGATAATGGATAGCAGTTCAGCATCCCAAGAGAGACTCACTGGGGAAGAGAGGACAGCTCAGGGTTCAGTGGGAGCGACAAGAGTATAGAGAGCAGGCCCTAACAGTCTAAAAGCCTACCCTGAACCTCCCTTGTGGTCTTGTGTGGCGCTAGCTACGCCAAGGTCATCGTTTCAATTCCAGCAGCAATCACGTAAGGCTCCTTGGATGAAGCTCACCTGCAGTTCCCTGATCTTGAGGTGTCGAAGGTAGAGGAGTGACAAGTAGGCTCCCCTGGCTGTGACGGTGTCCGAGGTACCCTCTTCCCCTTCCTGGCCCTCATCCAAACCCAACAGCTGCATGCTGCTCAGATGGCTATAGCTGGGATGAATGAGAGAGAAGGGACACCAAATAAGCAAAAGGCATTCCGTTTTATTTCAATGAGACCCACATCCCAAGTGATCCTAATCTGTCCTTCTTAATAATGTACCTTTCATTTACTTTCTTGACTGAAGTGGTTCTGCTCTTTGTGTTGCTTTTTTCCTGTCCTCCACATCCACTGGATTCCTAGCAGGGGGATAAAATGCTAATTGTGGTTGGAATGAACCCAGACACAATCCATTTTACATGATGAAAAAGCATGTTGTCTTTGTAGCACACATAATCACATCTCTGACTAGGTAATACATGCCTGATAAAGATTGGCAGCGCTGTAAATGCTGGTCCAGATCTGCAAGGTGTTGTGTCTGTTGGTGTGTGACGATGTCAGAGATGATGAGGGCTGGATGGCCTGAGGGTCACATACCTGGGAAGCATGCTCCCTCAGGGCCTCAGTCACTACGGCAGGATCTGACAGCTGGGGAGGGAGAGAGTGAGGGGAGAGAGAGAGAGAGAGAGAGAGAGAGAGAGAGAGAGAGAGAGAGCGAGAGAGAGGTGTCACTGTGAGTATGCAAAATAACACGATTGAAAGTAATTGTAGTTAGCCCATACTTCGATACACGATACAAACTATAGAGATGAACGTTAATAGGTCATTTATAAAATCCCTCCTTTAGGTGTTAGACTGTTTACCTGGAGAAACCTGCAGTGAGTCCTCAGCAACTCATCATAAGACTGGAGCTCCTTCAGCTTGGTGACAAGTTTCTGTTGCCAGGGATCCCGTTTGGGCTTCACCTGTTTTGAGTTTGAGTTTAGTCAGAAAATAAACATTAGGGATGGGATTTAAGGGTTTTGGGCACTGGTCAGCCGGGCTAGTAGGCTGCAATTTGTTTTTAGCCTAGGTCCAAAATCTGTGCCATGCCATATTTGCTAATACAACATTTTACTAGTTTGGCACATTTTCTTCTAGCCCAGTCTGAAAAGTACTAGCCTCTGGATAAAGGGCTAGCTCAATTTCCATCCCTTATATATCAGCGTTCCTGACACCTTTTCTCCAATCATCTCTGAACTAACTTGTTAGCACTTCAAGTGTTATAAAACCAAGTACTATGCAGGACAAGGATTGACAGGATAGAGATCACGACAGAGACCGGGACAATCCCTCTCTCTCCAGACCTGAATGTATGGTATCCAGTTAGCACTCTTCCTCAGAGCCATGGTGCTCCTCTTCGTCCCCCACTGTCCCTCTACAGCCTCTGTCCCATCATACTGGAGGAAGGTCTTCATCACCTCCTGCTGTCTGAAGATCACCCTGAACTCCTTTGAGATCTGACCAACAAACAAAGGACCAGATTCCGAGTTGAGATAAATGCGAACAGCTCAGACGTTCGCATAACTTATTCATTGATACCAGTGAGAAACGTACGTGCGGATCTACACCAAGAGAGTACACGACGGACCAAATAACTTGACATGTATGTTACAACGGTACTACCATGCTGAAGAGCTCCATCTCGTCTGCAGTGTTCCTGATGTTTTGGGTGTCGTAGGGCAAACGGAAGTAGGAGACCAGGCTTTGTAGTTCTGGGAGGAACTCCTCCAGTTTCACAATGTGCATGGGAACTTGGTTAGCCAGTCTAAACATCCCTACAGAAAGGAACGATCACGAGCACGAATGAATCTCTTTTGTACCCACATGTAAGAGTTACATCGAGTTCAAGTAAGACATTGAAATGTAGAGGTTCAATAAGGGTAACAGTCAATGTTGGTGTTACCCTCAAGCCCAGCCAAGACTTGGTCTTTATCTTCTGAAGATGTGTGGACACATTCAACCAGCACTGGGGAAATTGATGGGGACTTCCTTAATAACTCTTTATCCCTCTTCTCAGAGGCTGGGATGTAGTGGATCACCTGTAACCCATCATATAGTGTGAGGTAACAAACGGTCTTATTTCTAAATAAATCTATTACAAGGTATTCATCCACCCATCCCAAAAGTCAACCAAGCTTTGGGGTGCATCTCAGTAGTCTTTATCTGCTCTAATCTAAACTAGCCTTTAATTTCAGCTACATGGCGATGAAGGAGAGGAGACGAGTAGAGGAAGCCACTTTTAGACCATTGAGATGCAGCCATAGGATGCACCCTGAATGGTACCTTCTTCCCTGGAGCACTACTTTTGACCAGAGTCCTATGATCCCTGGTCAAAAGTAGTGCACTATATAGTGAACAAGTTTAGATTTGGGACATACATATAGGGCAACGTAGTGATGTGTTAAGTGAAAATTGTACCATCAACCTCATTGTAATCTGGCAACGAGATTTCATTTGAAACTTTTTTTCAACAATGTGCATTTCAACAAAGAGGCAACTATTTATATATTGCTTAATCTCCTCCTTATAATGCACATTGTTACAATTATTTCACAGTGCCAGATTCCAATGAGGTTTACGGTAAATGTTGCACTTAACACATCACTTTTGTGCTACAAAAACATTGCCCATAGTCTCTCTGATGGCCTTACTGTCAGGAAGTGGTGGATGGTCTTGGAGGCATGCAGGTGACAGACCAGCCAGGTGAGGTAGATGGTCACATCTTCCTGGGTGACCGTGTTAATGGGGTTGCCCCGCCCTGTCAGGACCTTCTCCCTGGAAACAGCCAGTCTCCTGGCCCGCTGGACAGCATCCTCATACTCACTGACCAGGTTTGATACCTGGGCCTGGTGGAACAGTATGGTGAAAGAACACACCCGACCTGGGTTCAAATAGTATTGGTTTTCTTTCAAATACTTTAGTGCTTGATTTAGCTTTCCTGGTGGAACACCACAGAAATCAACTGTTCATGTAAAAGGGGATTTATTGATTGATCCATTATCCTCTATTACTCATGATAAACTAAGGTGATTGATTAAATATCAACGTGCCAGGTTACCTTGTAGAAGGGATACAGCTGCTCAATGATGTGGGAGTGACGACAGAACCTTCTCCATCTCAGCATCAGCAGGTACTTGATCTGGGCCAACTGGTAGCATCGGTCTGCATAAAACTACCATAAATACACTGAGTGTACAAAACAAAACACCTTCCCAATTTTGAGTTGCACCCCCTTTTGCCCTCACAAATACCTTCAATTTGTCAGGGCAGCCGCGGGGGCCCTGAGTGTCACCAATGTGATCCCAATGACAATATAATCAGCCCAGTTTACCTGGTGCAGGAGAAGAGGCAGACTCTCAGGTGTGTACTCCAGGCTTAGGCAGCTTTGCAGCTCTCTCTGTAGCACATCAGACAGAGGCACCACTGGCAGTGCTTCTGCCACCTGAAGACCTCTCCTCAGGACCTGCTCTCTCTCCATACGAAAGTATGATACATCTTTAGGAACTGGAACTGAGCTATAGTACGATGGGAAAAAAAAAATATATAGAATACAATAAAATACAATAGAACATCTACAAAAAAAAGGCAGCCAGTATCAAACAGAAGAAAATCGCAATCACTGGCATTTTAACTGGGCAACTTTATTTTGCTCACAGACCTCCCTCATATCCATGTGTCCATCCATACCTGTAAGACTTGGAGGGTGTTTCCAGGGGAGATCCATTCTCCTCTATTTCAGTTCGGAAAGCTGACAGCTGGACAGACAACTCTGCTTCCATCTGCTCTACCTTGGCAGTGGAGGAAACTTTGTACACCAGCTTGGACATGATGGGATGTCCTGGATACTATATAAGTAACAAACCCCCCAAAAATTGTCATTTATGTACCAGAGCAAAATCAAGGGGCATAACTCTATTGGTGGTGTTATCCAATCAAAATATCTCTGAGGAGACATATGGCTGTTTGGGGGGAGGTTTATATAGAAAATGTAGAAGTTAGTTAGATTTCTCAATAGGTCTTCCAAAACAGAAAAGAAACTTGCCTTAAACAGTGAATCATTGGCTCCTGAAAACAACTCCAAACTGGTTCCCAAGCTTGTTGTCCAGTGTCACCATGGAGACTATGGTGCCATAAAAGTCTAAACAGACCTGCACATACTTTTGAACTCTAGAGGGCACCAGAACTTCAATAACGCCCCTTGATCCAACAGGATTGCTGACCTATGCAAATGGGAATTTTCTGATAGGCAATGACCATATGCCAAAATGTATTTTTCAAATGTATCAATTTGTGGTAATATTTGTCTGTGCTGTTTCTTTCATTGGTGAATACACTTAATTCCTAATACACTTAATTCTCTTTGAATAATTTCACTATGCTCTTGTAAAATATTTTCAGTGATAATCTTTTTAGCAGATTTTTGTTTTCCAAAAAGAATAAAGACAATTACATCACTCAATGAAATCACAATGATAAAGTTCTGTTTTAAATTTCCAAAGCAATGATCAGCAATTTAGATAAGTCAGGTGTACCTTGCAGCAATACAGTGCAATGATCTCTTGGTGGTAGACCTACTGTACATTTCAAATACATCATTATTCTATTATCAGCTCCTCTAGCTGGATTTAAATAGCTCAACATGCTCACTTCTCTTGGATACAGGAAAGCCGATTGGCTCCAACAGAGGATGGGCACATCCAATAAAAAATTGTCACAAGGTGCACTTCTACCAATAAATACTCAAGGACAAGGGAGTTTCATAATTCCTTTGTCACCAGCAGGAGAAGAGAGGCTGTGATAGCCTGGACTGAACTGCATGGCGACTGTGATTGTGGCTGGAGGATTAACAAGAATGCAATATCCTGGTGCCCCCTTGATATCAAATCATTTTTGGGGGGAGGCAGGTAGCCTAGAGGTTAGAGCGTTGGGCCAATAACCATAAAGGTTGCTGGATCAAATCCCTGAGCTGACAAAGTAAAAATCTGTAAAAACCCACTGTTTCCCAGTAGGCTGTCATTGTAAATAAGAACTTGTTCTTAACTGACTTGCCTGGTTAAATAAAAAAAAAAACATGGCTTTGTTGTTGAATTTATGAATTAAGTGTGCGTCCACACACCGTGCTATTCCTATCACAAAAAGGCAGTACTCCGTTTTTATTTAACCATCTGGTTGCTATCAATCCCCCATTTTAAGATGGCATGTTTCCCTAGCAACCATTTTCTATAGCATGATGTCTGAGGACAAAGGACATATAGGAAATCGAATAATGTTCTTAGAATGCCCCCTTTTTGTCTTCAATCCATTTTTGCTGGTTTACACTTGCAGTAGCGGTGGAGTCTTTAAAAAAAAGAATACATGTAGAGACGGATATAAATATTCAATACAATAAAAGAACAAGACACATTTTCAAGACGATTTATAGTGTTTCACAAAGCTTTTATTTACATGCACCATTTCTTAGACCGACGTTACATCCTCCAAAGTGGAAATACATAAGGAAATGCCAACAAAACATCAAGTAGAGTGACGTCATTTAGGACCAGCAAGGTTAATAAGATCATAGGTAGGCAGTGAGTGATCTACAGTACGAGAAATAATACTGCAATATTACTTTCATGATGATACTAAAACAAAAATTATTTCAGCATAAAACCAGCCAGCCAAATGGTTAATATCTAATCATCGTATAAACCAATCCAAGTACTGTATTCAAAATATGTTGTATCAGGTCTAAATCCATCTACATTAATTACATAGAACTCCTATGTCGGTAGCGTTAAGAATAACATCGATGTCAAGAAAATAAGGGGTCATTAAAACGCCTAACATTTTCAATACAATAGCATAGGACACCCGTAAAGCTTGTACAATGTATGTTGACTCGAAATGTTGGTAATAATCTCTTCACTTAATCCTATTCCATGTGAGAAATCGGCTCATTATATTATTTTTTTGGCAATAATTTAAACAGAATGTTAAAAGAGTTTATTGCTTCTGATTCTGTATGGAATGGGCCATTCCATAATCTGATATTTCAGGCTTTGCCTAAATGTCAATATTTAGCATGAGTAAATGTTTATCCAATGTACAAAAATAGGATTTTTGTAAGATGTAATTCCTTCGGTGTTCAAAATAAGTAAAAATACAAAGTAGATCCATTCTCATTGGATGAGATTGTAAACTTAACCCTTAGGTTGACCCTTTTTTGTTCTTACAAAGTATATTGGAAAAACCACGAGTTAAATCCATTGTTAAATTATTGTGACAGTCGTTTTGCCTGTAGAATTTCACTTTAACCCTTATTTCTACTAAAGCGCGTGCTGAACAAAGTACATTCTCAATGTTTTCGTTTATTGGATTTCTTGAACGTGGAAAAGATCTGTCAATATTCAAGAAGATATTGTACTGTTATTGTTCCCTAATTTAAAAGCCATCTAAAATGCTATGCTACCATGCAACTGCCAGTCTTTTTTATACAACGCTTTTCCTTAAAGGTCCTGCATGGTCAATCCAACATCTGCAATGGCCGTGCAGCATTCAGAGCTATGCGGCCTCTGCAGAAGTCAAAAGAAGTCAAACTTCTTGCGCTTCGCATGAGCTGTTGGAAGTCGTCAAGGAAGTTATTATGTGTTTATAAAGCACCTTCCGCCCCCCACGTACCATCGACCAATCATGTCAATGCAGAGCTATGCGGAGCCCTAAGTATTATTACAACATTTGGGAGGTGCACGGCAATGCGGCGCGGAGCTCGATTTGGCCTCTGCAAGCCTCCAAGAGGCTCTGCAATTGCGTCATTTCCAGAGCGATCATGAATTGCTATAAGGACTGACAATCAAGCAACACCCGGGCCTATATTCATAAAGCTTCCTAGAGTAGGAGTGCTGATCTAAAAGGCTAAACTGATCCTGTATCAGCACTCATACTCAGAAATGCTTTATTGAATACAGGCCACGTTATAGTGCAGAGTCTGACATTGCAACTTTACAAAGCAGAGACTTCTCTCAGGAGTATTGAATACCAAAATCACAGAAGAAAATTAACCAAACATCACATACATACAGTACAATTAACGCCATGTGGTTAACCTTGCTTTTAATGACGTTAAACATTTATAAGCTAAATGTTTTACGATACAGGTGCATGGAATGGTTCTTTGATGCAAGGCGTTTCAAAGATACACAATTGCTTTTTTCCCCCTTATTTCTTTAGTCCTCTTTTCTGCTGAGAACATACCGGTAAAAGCATACAAAGCTGAATCAAGTATATACAAAATAATGGTAACATTCTCTGGAGCTTGTTAGATGTAAACACGCAGTCAACCACACTGAAGTGACGGCTGGTTTGGCAAAAAAATATTGTGTTGGTTAATGTATAGTTAAGAAATATGACATGGGAAGCTGGGTAAAAATGAAATAAAAAACATTTCATTTTAATATCAGTGTTTACAAATCACCACATAAGGATAAATCCCTGAGACTTAAAATAAGTGTCTATTTCACATTTTAACTTCACATTTACTAAAATCCCACTGATAATACGGATGGTTCCTGTCTCAACTCCCAACACAGAGACTAAACAGAGCTCCACAGTCCTGGGCCTGTATTCACAAATCATCAATGCAGTCAGCGTCCATCAGCTCATTACGGATGATAGTGTCCATGTCACAGTCCAGGCTGCTGCTGAACACGTCCAAATCCAGATCATCAGGGATGGGAAAGCGGTCTGGAGCGATCAACTGAAATGGGTTTTCAGAGGTGCTGTTGTTGGTACCAGAGCCACCAAGCTGCATAGAAGAGTTTCTACTGGGAGACGGTAGGTGCTGGAGAAGCTGCTTGGCCTGCTGGTCCAAGTCATTGCTTGAGCACAACACTTCATTGCTCGGTGTAGACAAGCCAGCCTGAGCCCGCCAACCAGGCATTAAGGAAGTCTGGGAATTCAGACCCGCAGCACCGTCCCAGTTTGATGCTTCCTTGCGAAGCAGCATGGCATTCCGCCGGGAATTCTGGGACAAAGTGACAGAGGCGCTGGCTTGTGACATCAGTGGGTCAGAGTGCGTGAGCATGATGTCGCTGACATGGCTGCCATGTGTCTCCAGGCTCAGCAGGTCCTGTAGGGCGTGGTGGTGGTTGAAACGAGAGGACAGGCAGGAGAAGGAAGCTTGGTGGTTCTCCTGGATGGTCTGCATGGGGGACTGGCGTAGGGAGGTCACTGAGGAGGACGGGGGGCTGAGCTGGAAGATGGAGATGGCAGACCCGTAGCTGCCGGAGGATGGGATGCCCAGACTACTACTACCTCCTGAACAGCTGAAGGTTAACACTGAGCTCCCCATCTGATTGGGTCCTCCGCTCTCCACCTCCTGTCCCAGGGGCTGCTGGGACGCCGTCAAGCTGATGTTGTCCAGAAGGTCGCCCATCAGATCGTCAGGGAGCCCGTCATTGAGGTTCATAGTGAGGGCTAGGTCGGCCAGACCTAGGGGGCCGGTGGAGGGGGACAAACTGCTGGGACTGGAGTAGAGCATGGGGGAGAGGGGAGAAATGGAGTCGTCATCCAGCGCCTCGTCCAGCTCTGGGTTGGCCAGGATGGGGGAAAGGCGCCCGCTGATTGTGCTGGCGTTGGAGTTGGTGCGAGACCTGAAGTCCGTCCAGGCATCCAGTTCGTCGCTGCTGCGAGACGTGGGACTTCCTGTCCACTTGGACAAGCTAGAGGATAAGGATAAACTCTCGGAGCTGCCATCTTGGACGGCCTGTAGGCCTAGAGATGCTTTCTTTTTGGCGGCGCGGCCTCGAGCACCTTTGATCAGCTTGTTGCTGTTGTCCATGGATACGGCCCGTCGTCGTGGAGCTTTGCCGCCTTTCCCGCCCTCAGGGTTGACCATCCACCAGGAACTTTTCCCCGTTCCTTCATTCTGCACTCGCATGAAACGACTGTGGAGAGACAGGTTGTGTCGGATGGAGTTCTGGAGAGAGAGGAAAGGGTTACAGTTTTGTGTGACACTTTAACAGGAGGTTAATACAATATTGTTACGTGTTTAATCACAGTGTTACTACACAGATCTAAGAGAAACAATATATAAAAACACATTTTTGATGGAGAAAGAGCCCAATGCATGGGAATTTTTGCAGTATTTGATTTCATTCCTGATGTAAATGTGTGGATTGTCTTTGATGTTAAAGATTCTTGGTGGTAAAATTGCTCCAAAAAAAAGCTGTTTTTATATGAGACTTGTGAAAAATGTTTTAACCTCTGTATAATTTTTTTGAAATTATTATTTTTTTAAAAGGCCTGTGCTCAATCATACATACACACTGGACATAAAGCTGAGAAGCAAAGTAAAGGGAGAAAACATTAATATACACACACTGGTTATTACACTGCAGTTATACAATGTGTGGGACTTCTACTCAGAGAGACAGTATTCCACTGCAACTGTGACCTATTTTCTGTCTGCTGCTGTAAAAGGCCTAACAGATTTCCCTGGAGATATTCTCCACCATGTAGCTTCTAAATGAAAAGGGCTGGAGTCTGTCTGTGCATTCAGGTTACACTAACAGGGAGCCCTGCCACAGAGCGAAGCAAAAGGAGAGCAGGGGAGAGGAGGAACCGCGGTAAGTCATCTCTGGGTATGCGGCACCAGGGCTTGGAGAGGGGTGGGTTAATGAGAGATGTACGGATAAGTGTGAGTCCTAAGTCAAGGGTAGTCCTAAGTGCCTCTACCATTTTGCCTAGCAAAATCTGATATGCACACGTCTGCCTACTATGCAAAGCTGGACATTTCTGTGATGTGAGATAGATCACTGACCAAACCGGCCTATTCTTTCCTATGGGTCAGTGGGCTGTTTTGTCTATATTTGAATATGGGTCAATGGTTTAGTCTGTTGACATCAAACTTCCCGAAAACCCCTCGGTCAGTGACTCGCTCCAAGCCAATTACATGATTAAACTAAGCAGTGAAACACTTTTATCATCCAGTCAGGAGTGAAACATGCTTCTCTTTTCCTGCACTGTTAATGCATGACTCATCAGTCGTTCTTTTTCTTATTGACTAGCCTGGCAGGGTTGATACGACTTTGCAACATGCCAACAACTGTGGGTATGACTATGGTCAGCTGTAAAGCTGGGAATTGGCAGGGACCTCATGATACAATATCACGATACCTACACTACCGGTCAAAAGTTTTAGAACACCTACTCATTCAAGGGTTTTTCTTTATTTTTACTATTTTCTACATTGTATAGTGAAGAAATCCAAACTATGAAATAACACATATGGAATCATGTAGTAACCCAAAAAAGGTGTTAAACAAATCAAAATATATTTTATATTTAAGATTCTTCAAAATAGCCACCCTTTGCCTTGATGACAGCTTTGCACACTCTTGGCATTCTCTCAACCAGCTTCATGAGGTAGTCCCTTGGAATGCATTTAAATGCATTTAGCAGGTGTGCCTTGTTAAAAGTTCATTTGTGGAATTTCTTTCCTCCTTAATGCGTTTGAGCCAATCAGTTGTGCTGTGACAAGTTAGGGTTGGTATACCGAAGATAGCCCTATTTGGTAAAAGACCAAGTCCATATTATGGCAAGAAAAGCTCAAATAAGCAAAGAGAAACGACAGTCCATCATTACTTTACTTTTTTGGTTAATACATGATTCCATATGTGTTATTTCATAGTTTTGATGTCTTCACTGTTATTCTACAATGTAGAAAATAGTACAAATAAAGAAAAACCCTTGACTGAGTAGGTGTTCTAAAACGTTTGACCGGTAGTGTAGGTGCTGACATGACATGCTCTGCGATTCTCAATGCACTGCGATTCTCAATGCACTGCGATTCTCAATGCACTGCGATTCTCAATGCACTGCGATTCTCAATGCACTGCGTTTCTCAATGTACTGCGATTCTCAATGCACTGCGATTCTCAATGCACTGCGATTCTCAATGCACTGCGATTCTCAATGCACTGCGATTCTCAATGCACTGCGATTCTCAATGCACTGCGATTCTCAATGCACTGCGATTCTCAATGCACTGCGATTCTCAATGTACTGCGTTTCTCAATGCACTGCAATTCTCAATGTACTGCGATTCTCAATGTACTGCAATTCAATACTGCCATTTAATATACAGCTGAAGCTTAGACTTACACTTAGGTTGGAGTCATTAAAACTCATTTTTCAACCACTCCATAAACGTATTGTTAACAAACTATATCTTTGTGCATGACACAAGTAACTTTTCCAACAATTGTTTATATACAGATTATTTAACTTATAATTCACTGTATCCCAATTCCAGTGGGTCAGAAGTTTACATACACTAAGTTGACTGTGCCTGTAAACTGCTTGGAAAATACCAGAAAATGAAGTCATGGCGTTAGATGATTCTGATAAGCTAATTGACATCATTTGAGTCAATTGGAGGTGTACATGTGGATGTATTTCAAGGCCTACCTTCAAACTCAGTGCCTCTTTGCTTGACATCATGGGAAAATCAAAAGAAATCAGCCAAGACCTCAGAAAAAAATTGTAGACGTCCACAAGTCTGGTTCATCCTTGGGAGCAATTTTCAAACGCCTGAAGGTACCACATTCATCTGTACAAACAACAGTACGCAAGTATAAACACCATGGGACCACGTAGCTGTCATAGCGCTCATGAAGGAGACAAGTTCTGTCTCCTAGAGACATTGGTGCGAAAAGTGCAAATCAATCCCAGACCTTGTGAAGATGCTGGAGGAAACAGGTACAAAAGTATCTATAGCCACAGTAAAACAAGTCCTATATCGACATAACCTGAAAGGCCGCTCAGCAAGGACTGCTCCAAAACCGCCATAAAAAAAGCCAGACTACGGTTTGCCACTGTACATGGGGACAAACTTTTTGGAGAAATGTTCTCTGGTCTGATGAAACAAAAATAGAACTGTTTGGCCATAATGACCATAGTTATGTTTGGAGGAAAAAGGGGGAGGCTTGCAAGCCGAAGAACACCATCCCAACCCTGAAGCACGGCGGTGGCAGCATCATGTTATGGGGGTGCTTGACTGCAGGAGGGACTGGTGAACTTCACAAAATAGATGGCATCATGAGGACGGAAAATTATGTGGATATATTGAAGCAGCATCAGTCATGAAGTTAAAGCTTGGTCACAATTGGGTCTTCCAAATGGACAATGACCCCAAGCATACTTCCAAAGTTGTGGCAAAATGGCTTAAGGACAACAAAGTCAAGGCATTGGAGTGGCCATCACAAAGCCCTGACCTTAATCCCATAGAAAATTTGTGGGCAGAACTGAAAAAGCATGTGCGAGCAAGGAGGCCTACAAACCTGACTCAGTTACACCATCTCTGTCAGGAGGAATGGGCCAAAACTCACCCAACTCATTGTGGTTAGCTAGTGGAAGGCTACACGAAACGTTTGACCAAAGTTAAACAATGCTACTAAATACTAATTGAGTGTATGTAAACTTCTGACCCACTGGGAATGTGATGAAAGAAATAAAAGCTGAAATAAAATCACTACTATTTTTCTGACATTTCACATTCTTAAAATAAAAGTGGTGATCCTAACTGGCCTAAAACAGGGACTTTGTTACTAGGATTAAACTGAGTTTAAATGTATTTGGCTAAGGTGCATGTAAACGTCCGACTTCAACTGTACAATACTGCCAAAGATATTGCTCTGCTGCAGAGGGACAAGAGAGAGCCATAAGAAAACGAGTTGTGATCAGACATAGAAATAAAAAAGTGCTGAAAACATGCTGGCTCACCATTTTAAAAAGAAGATAGAGAACGACAAATTCCGGAGTTTTGGCACAGGTACAGCTGACTAGCGCTAGCTAGATTTAACTACTTATTATTATCATCATCATCATCAATTATTTTTGATACTTGGAGTCAAGATATCGCAATACTCTGCTGTATCGATTTAGCTGATTAGGTTACACAAACCTACCGTATTCAGATTTATATCTATACATTGTTGTATTATTGTTATTTTCACATGTATAATTGCAAGTAGAATGTGATCTCTATATTTTGATTTTAAAAAATATATTTTTGACCTTTATTTAACTAGGCAAGTCAGTTAAGAACAAATTCTTATTTACAACGACAGCCTACCCTGGCACAAACCCGGACGACATTGGGCTAATTGCGCGCCGCCCTATGGGACTCCCAATCACGGCCAGTTGTGAGCCTGGAATCGACCCAGGGTCTGTAGTGACGCCTCTAGCAGTGAGATGCAGTGGGAGCCCAATATGCAGTGCTTTCTGTAAAAAGACAGAACTAAAAGCACCCACTGTAGCGCTCCCCTCCCCCACTCTGTCATACAACAGCAGCAGCCGGTTGCAGCCTTTGATCAAAGCCTCCTTGTGAACAGACCGACAAACCGACAGACAGACAAACCGACAGACAGACAAACCGACACAGACACCAGAATTCTGCCAGTCTACACAAAGCAACGCCAGATCCAGAGTAAACCGGCAGCACGCCTCTTCCCCCTCTATTTCTCGCCCCGCTCACATCATCCCTGTCTCTCCCTCAGACACCCTCTATTTCTCCCTCCTATCAATCTCTCTCGGTCCCATCTCTCACTCCCCCGTACTGCTACACATTGACCTACATAGTTTCCAGTCAGCTGATTCTGATTCTTGTGCTCAGGCCACCAGCCAATAAAAAGAAAATGGAGGTATGGAGCACAGCAGCCAATGGCAAGACTCCAATTGATTAAAAACAAACCATAGTAGGTAGACCCATAACACTGTACCAGGACAATAGCTACAGCAAAGGGTGCACTGTCTAGCAACCAGACATAATGCATCAATTCCGTAAAAAATAAGACTTAAACAAAATGTTTCAGGACAAATGTGCACTGAATAGGTAAGTTAAGTATGGAACAAGTTGGGTTGACTGCAGGGCTAAATACAAGTATATTCTAGGTTGAACAGAAGCACTAATGTATGACATAAAACATAGCGTTATTATCAAAGTGGGAGCTGAATTACCTACTGTATAGATTGACAACGTCAACGATTAGCCCCAAACCACTCTTCATAAAGGACATAATGCACCGACCTTGCCCCACCTCAGCTGATGCAGATAGACAACCTAAATCTTATATTCCTTAATGCCACACTGTCTAATAGCTGAGATAAACTACTGACCATAGAACTATAGGCTAAATCCCTTCCTAATATGCAGACTAAACCTCTTCCTATGTGTACAGAGTATCAGTACACTACTTTACCTAACCTATAGAAACTAAGACCTAAATGGTGATCTCTAAAGCCATCAGCATGCTTCAGTTTGGCTGGAGGCAAGCCAAATCGTTGTTTGAAAAACTAGAAGAAAAGTGGCAATAGTACCGCTTGTCCATTTTGAGACGCCGTAGCCAGTATACACATCCTCAAAATAATTAGAATGAATCCAACTCAACACATCTGTCATTTTGACATTTTTGCCAAGATCTTAGCCACACAATTTTACATAAGATGTTTGGTGCAGTATTTCTCAGCAGGTCCCCCTGCTCAAGCCAGCGCATGTCCAGGCCCGTCTGAAGTTTGCCAATGACCATCTGGATGATCCAGAGGAGGAATGGGAGAAGATCACGTGGTTTTATGAGACAAAAATATAGCTTTTTGGTCTAAACTCCACTCGCTGTGTTTGGAGGAAGAAGGATGAGTACAACCCCAAGAACACCATCCCAACCGTGAAGCATGGAGGTGGAAACATCATTCTTTGGGGATGCTTTTCTGCAAAGGGGACAGGACGACTGCACCGTATTGAGGGGAGGATGGATGGGGCCATGTATCGCGAGATCTTGGCCAACAACCTCCTTCCCTCAGTAAGAGCATTGAAGATGGGTCGTGGCTGGGTATTCCAGCATGACAATGACCCGAAACACACAGCCAGGGCAACTAAGGAGTGGCTCCGTAAAAAGCATCTCAAGGTCCTGGAGTGGCCTAGACAGTCTCCAGACCTGAACCCAATAGAAAATCTTTGGAGGAAGCTGAAAGTCCGTATTGCCCAGTGACAGCCCCAAAACCTGAAGGATCTGGAGAAGGTCTGTATTGAGGAGTGGGCCAAAATCCCTGCTGCAGTGTGTGCAAACCTGGTCAAGAACTACAGGAAACGTATGATCTCTGTAATTGCAAACAAAGGTTCCTGTACCAAATATTAAGTTCTGCTTTTCTGATGTATCAAATACTTGTCATGCAATAAAATGCAAATTAATTACTTAAAAATCATACAATGTGATTTTCTAGATTTTTGTTTTAGATTCCGTCTCTCACAGTTGAAGTGTACCTATGATAAACATTACAGACCTCTACATGCTTTGTAAGTAGGACAACCTGCAAAATCGGCAGTGTATCAAATACTTGTTCTCCCCACTGTATACACAAAACTCTTCCGAACTGTTTAGGCTGGGTAGCATGCCTTAACAGTGTGAGCCACCCACAAGTAATCATGAGTGGCTTGTTGCGTGACTATTTCCATGACTAGTTAGGTTCCCATCCAATTGGCGACAGACTTTCATGTGAATATTCAAAAATCTGCATGATGAAAATATGCACATTTTCCCACCAGTGGTGGGTTTCCACCAAACTGACTTGTTGTGGATAAAAATCTGTGTGTGACAACATTGTGCGCACTCTCGCTTACGTTTTCTGGTACCGAATAAAAATGTAAAGTTCGATGTGCTTCCATCGCATTTTAAACTCAACCGATAGTTGTCAAAAACTGTTGAGTTAAATAGAAAATGTACCTACTCTGGTATTGGCACACCTGCGCCCTAACAGCTCACAGATACATCGCAGGTAGGCTGTGCGGGTAGGCTAATGATTCAACCATATACGCATCAGCCACCACAGCTACTGAAGTCACTGAAACGCTTAACAAAGAGTTGCAGTCTGTTTTGGAATGGGTGGCCAGTAATAAACTGGTCTTGAACATCTCTAAAACTAAGAGCATTGTAATTGGTACAAAACATTCCTTAAGTTCTAGACCTCAGCTGAATCAGGTAATGAATCGTGTGGTTGTCGAACAAGTCGAGGAGACTAAATGACTTGGCGTTACCTTAGATTATAAACTGTTATGGTCAAAACATATAGATTCAATGGTTGTAAAGATGGGAAGAGGTCTGGCCGTAAAAAAGAGATGCTCTGCTTTTTTGACAGCACACTCCAAAAAGCAAGTCTTGCAGGCTCTAGTTTTGTCCTATCTTGATTATCGAGTGGTCCAGTGCTGCAAGGAAAGACCTAGTTAAGCTGCAGCTGGCCCAGAACAGAGTGGCACGTCTTGTTCTTCATTGTAATCAGAGGGCTGATATAAATACTATGCATGCCAGTCTTTCTTGGCTAAGAGTTGAGGAGAGACTGACTGCATCACCTATTTTTATAAGAAACAATGTGATGAAAATCCCAAATTGTTTGCATAGTCAACTTACACACAGCTCTGACACACACACACTTATCCCACTAGTCATGCCACCAGGGGTCTTTTCACAATCCAAGCAGTGCACGCTGACCAGGTCGCTAGGTGCACGGTGTTTCTTCTGACACATTGGTGCGGCTGGCTTCCGGGTTGGATGCGCACTGTGTTAAGAAGCAGTGCAGCTTGGTTGGGTTGTGTTTTGGAGGACGCATGGCTCTCGACCTTCGTCTCTCCCAAGCCCATATGGGAGTTGTAGCGATGAGACAAGATAGTAACTACTAACAATTGGATACCACAATCCACAAATCCAGACAAATTCAAGAAAGCGTAGTATTATATAGAGCCCTTATTGCATGGAACTTCCATCTCAAATAAACAGCAAACTTGATTTTAAAAAACAGATAAAGCAACACCTCGCGGCATAACGCCTTTCCCCTATTTGACCTAGATAGTGTGTGTAGGCTACATGTTTTGAAACGCTCTAACCACCTGCCTTACATTGCACTCCACGAGGAGCCTGTGTGGCAGGCTGACTACCTGTTACGCGAGGGCAGCAAGAAGCCAAGTTAAGTTGCTAGCTAGCATTAAACTTATCTTATAAAAAAAAAATCTATCTTGAAATAATCACTAGTTAACTACACATGGCTGATGATATTACTAGTTTATCTAGCGTGTCCTGTGTTGCATATAATCGATGTGGTGCCTGTTAATTTCTCATCGAATCACAGCCGACTGACAAATAGGTGATGATTTAACAAGGGCATTTACGGAAAAAAAACAGTCGTTGCACCAATGTACCTAACCATAAACATCAATGCCTTTCTTTAAAATCAATACACAAGTATATATTTTTAAACCTGCATATTTAGTTAATATTGTCTGCTAACATTAATTTCTTATAACTAGGGAAATTGTGTCACGTCTCTTGTTCTGTGCAAGCAGTCAGGGTATATGCAGCAGTTTGAGCCGCCTGGCTCGTTGCGAACTGTGTGTAATCCATTTATTCCTAACAAAGGCCGTAATTAATTTGCCAGAATTTTACATAATTATGACATAACATTGAAGGTTGTGCAATGTAACAGCAATATTTAGACTTAGGGATGCCACCCGTTAGATAAAATACGGAACTTTTCCGTATTTCACTGAAAGAATAAACTTTTTGTTTTCGAAATGATAGTTTCCGGATTCGACCATATTAATGACCTACGGCTCGTATTTCTGTGTGTTATGTTATAATTAAGTCTATGATTTGATATTTGATAGAGCAGTCTGACTGAGCGATAGTAGGCAGCAGCAGGCTCGTAAGCATTCATTCAAACAGCACTTTCGTGCGTTTGCCAGCAGCTCTTCGCAATTCTTCAAGCATTGCGCTGTTTATGACTTCAAGCCTATCAACTCCCGAGATTAGGCTGGTGTAACCGATGTGAAATGGCTAGCTAGATTGCGAGGTGCGCGCTAATACCGTTTCAAACGTCACTCGCTCTGAGACTTGGAGTGGTTGTTCCCCTTGCTCTGCATGGGTAACGGTGCTTCGAGGGTGGCTGTTGTCGATGTGTTCCTGGTTCGAGCCCAGGTAGGAGCGAGGAGAGGGACGGAAGCTATACTGTTACACTGGCAATACTAAAGTGCCTATAAGAACATCCAATAGTTAAAGGTATATGAAATACAAATCGTATAGAGAGAAATAGTCCTGTAATTCCTATTATAACTACAACCTAAAACTTCTTACCTGGGAATATTGAAGACTCATGTTAAAAGGAACCACCAGCTTTCATATGTTCTCATGTTCTGAGAAAGGAACTTAAACGTTAGCTTTTTTCAATGGCACATATTGCACTTTTTCTTTCTTCTCCAACACTTTTCTTTGCAATATTTAAACCAAATTGAACATGCTTCATTATTTATTTGAGGCTAAATTGATATTATTGATGTATTATATTAAGTTAAAATAAGTGTTCATTCAGTATTGTTGTAATTCTCATTATTACACATTTTTAAAATAATATCGGCCGATTAATCGGTATCGGCTTTTTTTTGGGTCCTCCAATAATCGGTATCGGCGTTGAAAAATCATAAATCGGTCGACCTCTACTATTGATGTTCTGTATTATGTTTCATGTGGACCCCAGGAAGAGTAGCTGTTGCAACAACTAATGAGGATCCTAATAAAATACCAAATATCTACATGGAGATATTATGGATAACAATATTTTTGTCAAACAATGATCATCAGGGCCATGTCCGAATACCATACTTAAAACTGCATACTATTTACTCATCGGCACATACTATTTAGCGCGTACCGTTTAGTAAAAAGTATGCGGTATGCCACAACACAGTAGCGGCTCCTGATTGGCTTAGGTGGGGAGGGGCCGAGTGTGGTTGAATTTTTCCATTAACCAGCCTAAACTCTGAATAGAATAGGTTAGTTATAGGCCTCAGGCTGCCTGTAACATTTGACCTACACCGTAGTAGACCATATAGCCCATGTGTCCCGTTTAAAAAGGGGCTGAAGTCAAACTGATCAGTTCCATTTCGACATATTTAGTGAAACCAAAGTGCTGTAAAATATAAATGAAATCAAATAGCCTAGTACACACACCAAAACTTGGACAGCAACATAATAAACTAACACACTAATTATTGGGAAGGAGATCAAAATGATCCATAAACTAAATAGGTAGACTAGACAACAAAACTAAAACAATCCACATGCTCAACTCAAAAGCAGCCATTTCCCGAGTCCCCGGTGCCGACAGATTCAGAAATCAAAAGATGGTTTAGTATTTCATTTTAAAGCTCTGACGAAAGCCAAGGGAACAAATAACACTTCAGTGAGAAACTAGTAATCCACTTTGGGATTTGTAATTTTATTCTTTAAGAACGTTTCCAAAGATGCAATACTTGTGATCATTTTAAGGAGAACAAAAACTACTTGGCCTACATTTGAAAACCACCAAAAGAAGATTTGTGCATCTTCCCAATTAAGTAGCCTAGTTTTGTTGTTTGCTACTTGAAGAGAACTTGCAGCCCACCTCTTCCTACGCAATGTGGAAAAGTGTGCATCAAATTCTACTAGACGACGAGCCGGAATGAGTATAAAATCCTGGGATTTAAACCATACTTGATTTTTGAAATGTCACATAGTACTAAAACATTCTATATTTGCATACTGAGAATGCGTCATTGCGTTGTTTCCCGCCATTAGTTGATTTTGGTAGCGCATCCCCATATCTAAATGATCAGCTGTTGTCAAAGCCGAAACGAGTATTACGTCCAGGCATTAACAGTATACTTGATTCTCAACATGTCGGATACTATTAAGCTTTATTTTTTTTTGCATATTCAAACAGCCTACTATTGAGGACGCAAGTATGTATTCAGACACGGCCCAAATCACCAGAATAAGACCCTCGTTATTGATTTATTGTTATAACTATGATCATTATCATAGTAATGATCCTAGTGGCGTTGCGGTCAGTGCTAGAGGCATCACTACAGACCCTGGTTCGATTCCATGCTGTATCATAACCGGTCGTGACTGGGAGTCCCATAGGGCGCCGCACAATTGGCCCAGCGTCTTCCGGGTTAGGGTTTGGTCGTCATTGTAAATAAGAATTTGACTTGACTTGCCTAGTTAAATAAATGTTAAATAAAAATAAAACACAAAAATGTAAATTATTCCATTTCTGTAGACCCACAAACCTCTATCCAACAGTTGCACAGGATTACAAACCTAGACTATTTATATTTCCAGACCTCTTTTTTCCATTTAAATCCAGCAAAGCTGAAGCTTTCATTAGACTCGATTCCATGACGGATGGATTGGTTTTCCAGGCCAAACTAATCCCCAGAATCAAACAGAGGCAAGAGACAACAGACCAGAGAGAGCCCTTTGCGGACCAAAATTATAGGCTTAAAGGGATATTTCAGGATTTTGGCAATGAAGACCTTTATCTACCTCCCAAGACTCAGATGAACTAATGGATACCATTTTTATGCCTCTGCATCCAGAAGGAAGTGAGGCAATTTTGTGAGCCAATGATAACTAGCTTAGCGCAGAGACTGGAAGTCTTCGGGTACAGCTAGCATGCCAGCAGTCTTTGTGCTAAGCGAGCGCTAACGCTAGTTAGCATTGGCTCGCGAAACTACCTCCAACTTCCTTCACAGCCAAAATCCTGAGCTATCCCTTTAACCACCAGGTTATAAGGGCACTAGCAGAGAGGCCTCTAATGAGAGGGACTATCTGAACTAATGAATACTCCTCAGGAAAAACAATACTAATAAAATGGGAAAAGGAGGATGAAGAAGTATCTCAACTCGGGAGAAATTAAAGGAAAGTAACTACCTTCATTGGCTGTTGAGGCCAGGTAGTGGGGTCTTTTGTTTTCGTCCTCAGCTGTATGCATCCATTTTAAATAATCAATGGCTATCATTCACCATCTACCATCACAATGAATAGCCCATCATTGGGTGCATCCCAAATGACAGCCCAATCCCTACATACTGTAGTGCATTGCATATGACCAGACCCTACGGGACCCGAGTAAAAACAAATGCACTATAAAAGGAAATAGGATGCCATATGGGAAACAAATGTGTTTAACTGCGCCTTTGTTCTGATCGTGTTACTGAAAACTGCTCTAATAAATAAACTCAGATCAAAAGGACACCATAACATAAAAATTGGTCACCCTAAATGTGTTTTAATTTAATAACATTTTTTAATTTTCAACTGCTGACAAATGTTTGTTGTAATTTGTTGCACTGAGCCGAGATCCCCTGCAGGCCAGAGGGCCTCTTCTACATGCAAGTACTCTGATAAGACGGTGGCAGTCAGAGGAACTCTCCACTCAGTGTTACAGTACGAGTAGAGTAAAGTGAAACTGAACAATTCGGTTTAAACCCAGGCTGACAGTATATGGCCTAAGTCTCCTAAACCAGAGCCATAGTGTAGGTCTATATGGTTCTGTCCTAAACTCGAGACAGCATCTGATTGCCCAGCTTTCTCTGAATGGTCTTCATCAAGAGGGCTGAATGACAATGTAGGTATCCATCTGCTTCTATTACAGCACTGTCATAGGCCGGGTGACAGGAGTGGTGTTGGCTGCACTCAGGAGGAGCCTCATGCAACAGTGATATCTGCATGGGGCGTCCCTTGTTTCTATCAGGCAGCCACACACTTTCCAATCCCAGCTGGTTATCATTTTTTTTGTATGCATTGTAATTCCAGAAAATGTCCATAATATATCTGCCGCTGATTAGTGGAATGATATTGTTTTACAGTATTACTTACCCGCAATTGTTCGAATGTATGTGTGAGAAACCCTCCACTATGCAGTGCTTGGTATCATTGTACCATCGAAATCGCTGTGAAATATCTTTAAAAAATATATAGTTTTTATAGTTGTTTGAAGCTGGCGGACCAAAATTTGTTGGTTTCAGTTTTGGTGCACCAGTTTCAAACTGTAAAAACGATATTTGTTACTGAAAATATATATATTTCACAGCGATTTAGATGGTACAATGATAACAAGAACTGAAATTGAGCAAACAGTATAATTTTTGCAACCAGGAAATGACAGCGATTTCCACTAGATAACACAGCCACAAAGTCAGAAACAACTTTTCTCAGTTTGACAACATATGCCAATCCAGCGGGAGAACTCAATTGGCAAAAGTCACAGCCAATCACAACACTGGTGGGTAAGTAACACTATGAAACACTATCATTCCACTATTAGCGCCAGATATATTACAGACATTTTCTGAAATTAAAATGCAAAAATCATTTCGATTTAAAAAAAAAAGTGTAGCACCTATAAGAACACTATGACCTCAGGCCATATAACCCCAGGAATTACAGGAAATTAGCTTTAAAACTGCATATTGTTCACTCCACCCCATGGCAAAATGTGTAGAATTGCAGCAAACCTGATTTAAAAACTAAAACATTTTCTTTATGTCAAGTGTAGAATTGCAGGAAATATACCCTAAAAACGATAGTTATATATTTTATCTCCGCTGTCAAGAGGGGGGGGAACTACTCGCAACAAATTTCACATGGGGCCCCCAAAAGGCTAGGGCCGGCTCTGACTACATGTGTGGGTATGGCTGTGGGTAAGTAGACCCGCGAGCCACTTGCGGCTCCTAATGCGTTGAGCTTTTGTGGCCCCCACCCCTATCCCTGGTCTAGATGGAGGAAGACTTCACACCAAAAAAAACATACTGTGGTCCTTGGTATGTGTGTGTTTGAATACCCCGAGTGTGTCCCCTCACTACAATATGTACAGTATGTAGCCTACCTAAAACACATTAACTCCAAGTGAAAGCATTGTATATCTTTATCAATTCAGATGCCACCTGCAGATGACAGTACACACTAAGAACACATGGGCTAACTCACACAGCCTTTGTTACAGTGTTATTACTGAAAGCATCATCCCATATCAGTGATGTCACCCTGCTGCTCACCTTCCAGCCTGCAGAGCTGTTGCTGTCTCCTTTGTCCTTGAAGTAAGGGACAGACCTCACCATCCACTCATAGATCTGGGATAATGTCAGCCTCTGGTCCGGGGAGCTCTCTATGGCCTGGGTGATGAGGTCCGCATAGGAGTAGTTCCCCCAGGCATTCCTCCTAGCTGAGGACTTCCTAGGTTGGGAGGCCAGGCCATTGAGAGCTGAGACAGCATGTGTCTGTGTGGACAAGGAGGACCCATCGACGTCATTCCCCTCCTCTTTGGAAGTGGGGTTTAGTACTTCTTCCTTAGTGGTGGTGAAGCACAGGTGTTTAGAAGAGTTCTTTGTGTTCTGATGTATGGCTATGCCACCATTCACATTATTGACAGTGTACGAGCTAGAGCTGCTGGGTGCTGTGACATCATCATCCTCTTCCTCGGGAATGATGTCATCGTTTGATTCGGGCTTCCCTGCATTGGACTCTGGTCGAGGCAGAGGCCAGGTGCAAGACCTTGGTCGTTTCTGGGGCTCAAAGTCTGGATCGATGTCAATATCCTGAGAGAGTGGTTCATTGTGTGATACTTCAGCCATATTCCCCTCCTTGGTTTCTTGCTTGTATTCGGTATACACTGATCAACAAAGTTGCATTCCATTAATAATAGGCTATTATTCGTTTGGTTATCATGCATAATATTAGCAATCAATCACCAGCCTAATTTAAAGCATGTATAATGAGTCAAATGTGTCCAAGGTCCACATTCCACACCTCCAGCTGCTAATAGAACTCCACGTGCGTCCCGTCGACTGTCTTTTCTCTGATGATCGCAGCAACTTGATCGTGCGATTCAAAAGGCCATTGTTTCATGTGCATTTATTACTGCAGCGTCTGTCTGTAAACAAATTGATTTATTATACATACGGCATTTTCAGTGATACAACAGAATTCCATCACCTATCTTGGGAATGGCGTGTAGCGCACCCTCTAGAATAACGTTAGCTAGCTACTGTATACAATCAACAGCGTTCCGTGTTTGTTTACTATTTCCAATATGCAGGTTACATTTATTTTTTTTAATTGCTCGCTAGCGATAAGAATCCACACCTTCACATTCCAAATGGGGCTGCCATCTTGACCATTTCCTATCCAAATATTTTATTAACCGTGTTAAGGAGCACCGCCGAGAGCTTTCATTCCCTGCCTCCAGTAAGCTACTGGTTACCATCGATAAATTATTTTCAGCGTTTGCAACAAATGAAGAGTTCAGCTACTTACACAATGTTGCATGTCGAATTAATAAAACATTCGCTCTGCCTGTGATTCTGCTCCCTCTCCTCATCCCGAGCAGCGGTGCACACCACAAGCACAACCTCCAAGGCCATCTCCAGCTGGCTACTAATACTGTAGTCCCAGATGAAAGAAAAGACCTGCCCCCTGGATTGCACTGAAGGAATCGGAGTTAAAGTGACACACTCACTCTATTGCATCATATTGATAGGTTGAAACATTTCAAGTAAAGGCAACATACCAAGACATTTAATACAATAATTATGCATAATTACAAAAGGTACTTACTTAGTATTTAAAATAATAATTATAATACTATTATAATCATGGAAGGCAAAATTACACATGGTATTACACAGTAAAGATATATATATATATATATATATATATATATATAGTGTATAGAAAAGTATGTCCAAATTAGTGGATTCGGCAATTTCAGCCACACCCGTTGCTGACAGGTGTATAAAATCGGGCACACAGCCATGCAATCTCCATAGACAAACATTGGCAATAGAACGGCCTTACTGAAGAGCTCAGTGACTTTCAACGTAGCAGATAGAATGCCACCTTTCCAACAAGTCAGTTTTTCACATTTCTGCCCCGGTCAACTATAAGTGCTGTTTGTATTTATTAAGGATCCCCATACTCTTCCAGTGGTCATACGCAAATTTTAAATATTACATGACATTTCATAAGACTTTACACAATACATGAAGTGTTCCTTCGGGCCACTACTCTACTATCAAATATCTACAACACCTGTTATTGTGAAGTGGAAACGTCTAGGAGCAACAACGGCTGAGCCGCAAAGTGGTAGGTCCAAAAACAATTAGAACGGGACTGCCGGGTGCTGAAGTGAATCTGTCCTCGGTTGCAACACTCTACCGAGTTCTAAACTGCCTCTGGACGCAACGTCAGCACAATAACTGTTAGTCGGGGGCTTCATGAAATGGGCCGTACACAAGCCTAAGATCATCGTCGGCTGGAGTAGCTTAAAGCTCGCTGCCAGTGGAAACGCGTTCTGGAGTGATGAATCACACTTCACCATCTGGCAGTCCGACGAACTAATCTGGGTTTGGCGGATGCCAGGAGAACGCTACCTGCCCGAATCTATAGCGCCAACTGTAAAGTTTGGTGTTGGAGGAATAATGGTCAGGGGCTGTTTTTCATGGTTTGGGCTAGGTCCCCTTTTTCCAGTGAAGGGAAATCTTAACGCTACAGCATTCTAGACGCTTCTGTGCTTCCAACTTTGTGGGAACAGTTATGGGAAGGCCCTTTCCTGTTTCAGCATGACAATGCCCCCGTGCATAAAGCGAGTTCCATACAGAAATAATTTGTTCAAGATCGGTGTGGAAGAACTTGACTAGCCTGCAAAGAGCCCTTACCTCAACCCCATCTAAAACCTTTGGGATTAATTGGAACGCCAACTGCGAGTGCCGATCTCACTACTGCTCTTGCGGCTGAATGGAAGCAAGTCCCTTCAGCAATGTTCCAACATCTAGTGGAAAGCCTTCCCAGAAGAGTGGAGGCTGTTAAAGCATCAAAGGGGAGGACCAACTCCATATTAATTCCCATGATTTAGGAATGAGATGTTTGACGAGCAGATGTCCACATACTTTTGGTCATAAAGTGTATGTCATGTCAAACTACACAATTGTGCCCGGTAATCTATGTTTCCTAGCCTGATCCTAGATGTTTGTACTATTTCCCACTCCAATTATTTGATTTGACAATGAGTGACAAAGAGGTGGCATGGCAGCACAGTATAGGCTGGCACTCAGGTTACAGTAATTTATGTTTGCTAAATAAAACTTAAAAACCATGAAGAGGGCAGGATGTTGCTTTTAACATCAGAGACAAGCAGCCTTACATACATCCATATGAACCATACTGTAGTCATCACTCTCTATGATCGTCTCAATAAAATCATACAGTACATCACTTATTAAAATAGACAATCCTTTTCATTATAAGATATCAATAAAATAACAAATGTACTTTGAACCAGTAGTTCTACCATTTGTAGAAGTGGATTTCATTGAACTTTTTTTGCAAAAGCCATTCACACAAATACCCTATCTATCGTATGTGTACAGTATAGAAAGAAATCCACAGATAAAGGTTTAACTTAAAATGTTCTGCACAATATGGTCAGTTTGTAAAGTGCAATGGCAAAGTAAAATCAAAGGCTTGAAGTCATACTTTCTTAGTATAATAAATATATTCCATTGTTTGGAGTCCCTCATGGTAGTGTATGTGCATGTTTGAGACGGACTACTTTGCAGTCGGACGGCGTAGAATCACTGATCTACAAATCACACTTATTATATGTGATCATGATTGGTGATTCTGCGCCTCGCCACGCTCAAACTGATCCCGTCAAATTAACTGATAGTCTGTACTGGTGAGGTGGTTTTCACTGTCCTTGCAGGTAGTGAAGGGTTTAGAGGGTTGGTGAGGGGTACTGTACAGCTACGTGGTGATGGTGCTCCTGTCCCCTTCCAGCCAGTACTCTTCAGTCTGCATCTCAGTGAGGCGAGACACTGTCCTTTGGAAGGCAAAGATCTCCTCTGCTCCACTGAAGATAGACAACTCACTGGCTGCATCCTGATCCAGGAACAACACATGAGGGTGTAAATGCATTCAATAGAAAAACACCATTAGTGAGAGTGTTTGGTATTTTCCTAAAGCCTGAGAACAAAGCAGTTTTGGAGAGAAGCTGAGAAGTCAACAAACAGAAGGTCATAGTGTACAAAACATTGGGAACATCTGCTCTTTCCATGACCAGGTGAAAGCTATGATCCCTTACTGATGTCACCTGTTAAATCCACTTCAATCGGTGTAGATCAGGGGGCTCTAAACATTTCTAGCATGATTAACTACTTTTTTAAAAATAAAACATGTCGCAAGATACTTTTCTAGCTTTCAAATAAGCACATTTATTCTCTTCTCCAGTGTCTTTAGTGTACCAGAGAAAGTAGTGCACTATGTACTGTCAATATACCTGGTAAACTAAATGGTTAATAAACCACTAAGGGGGCCCTATAAAATCTGTGATTCTTCCCCCCCCCCCCCCCCCCCCAAAAAATAGTTTTATATTTTCCCAAATTATTTTCTCAGTTGTATTTTTTTTGTCTTTCACTCTCAAAATTACAATTGTTCATAGAGAAACAACAAAATAGAATGTCTCTATCTTTGTTCTGGAAGACTGGAAGAAATTCCCCTTAAATTGTGCATCTGGCCCTTTAATTGTGCATCTAGCGAGTAAAAGAATATGCCTTCTAAGGCGCCAGTCGAGTGATGATTCTGTATTGCTACTGCTCATTTAATGGGAAAGTTTGAAAATAACAAATAATAGATACAAATGATATTTGTTAATGACAGTTTACGGTGGAGTACTTGAAAATCGCATATACTTTCAGAATTGTTTGGCGAGCTACTCAAAGGTGGGCTGCGATTAACCTTTTAGGAGACCCCTGGTGTAGATGAAGGGGAGAAGACAGGTTAAAGAAGGATTTTTAAGCCTCGAGACAATTGAAACATGGATTGTGTATTTGTGCCATGTAGAGGGTGAATGGGCAAGAAAAAAAAGACTTAAGTGTCTTTGAACGGGGTATGGTAGTAGGTGCCCGGCGCACCAGTTTGTGTGTGTCAAGAACTGCAACTCCGCTGGGTTTTTCATGCTCAACAGTTTCCTGTGTGTATCAAGAATGGTCCACCATCCAAAGGACCTCCAGCCAACTTGACAACTGTGGGAAGCATTGGAGTCAACATGGGCCAGCATCCTTGTCAAAGGCTTTCAACACCTTGCCCCAACAAATTGAGGCTGTTCTGAGGTAAAAAAATGGGGTGCAACTCAATATCCTTATGCTTCGTACACTCAGTATATTGTAAGTCATATACTCTCTAAGTTAGAGATCAAGAAAATAATGTTGGGAGTATTTGGCTGCAATTTGTACCTTTTTTAGGTTGAGATCATCCATGAGTTCATGATGGTGGTGTTCGTGATCTCCGTCGTGTACAAAGATGTCATCCAGAGGGTGATCGGCCAGAATCACCACTCGTACCTGGGGGACCCAGGATGAGACATTTACTAACACTGGTTGTTCTCATCAAGCCTGGTCCTAAATCTGGGACCAGGCTAGTTTTTAGCAACTCAAAACAAAAGTGCATCCAACAATGCTAATCAAACAACCTCAACAGTACATATAAAAAGCACACTCATATCAAAGGATAGTCTCAAAAAACAATCACAATGTGTTACAATAATAGAAGATGTGAGATAATAATTTATGGCGCAAAGACAAAGTTTCCTTATAAACCGTACTATATTAAAATTATCCAGCCTCGAGCTTAGAAATAAAGCCCTCTGTTTCAACCTCCCTGTATGATTATGCTTGTTGATTTGGTTTCTTATTAGGTGCAAATAAATAACATCAATTAAAACTAAGTGGTTTGTAATGTTACCTTGTGTTCATAGAAGGCATCGATAAGCGTGATCAAGCGTCTCGCTTGAGTCTTCTTGTTCATAGTGAGCAGGGGAATGTTCCTGATGAATACAGTATCAAACTGCCTGGAAATCTCCAAGTAGTCACTGGCACCCAATGGCTAGAATACAAAACACATCATGTATAAGTATGCCCCTTACAGTACAGTGAGTGCATACATACAGTGAGTTCCGAAGGTATTGGGACAGTGATATGTTTTGTTGTTTTGGCTCTGTACTCCAGCACTTTGGACTTGAAATGATACAATGACTATGAGGATAAAGTGCAGACTGTCAGCTTTAATTTGAGGGTATTTTCATCCCTATCGGGTGACCCGTTTAGAAACTACAGCACTTCATTTACTCTCCCCATTCTATGGAACCAAAAGTATTGGGACAAATTCACTTACATGTATCAAAGTAGTCAAAAGTTTAATATTTGGTCCAATCTTCTTAGCACACAATGGTTGCATCAAGCTTGTGACTCTACAAACTTGTTGGATGCATTTGCTGTTTGTTTTGGTTGTGTTTGACTATTTTGTGCTCAATAGAAATGAATGGTAAATAATGTATTGTGTCATTTGAGTCACTTTTACTGGAAATAAGAATATGTCTCTAAACACTTCTACATGAATGTGGATGCTACCATGATTACAGATAGTCCTGAATTAAATTGTAAATAATGAGTGAGAAAGTTAGGGGGGGTGGGGTATGATATTTGTGCATCTAACTGTCTCGCTCATCATTATTCACGATTAATTCAGGACTATCCGTAATAATGGTAGCGTTCAGATTAATGTAGAAGTGTTTAGAAACATATTATACTCTTATTTACAATAAAAGTGTCTCCAAAATGACAATACATAATTGACCATTCCTTTGTATTGGGCACAAAATAATCTGGGTTAAAAAAAAAAGTGCGGTAATTTCTAAACGTTTGACCTGAGATGGATTTTTTTTTTTAAATACCCTCAAATGAAATCTGACATTCTGCATTTTAACATCATAGTAGTACAGAGCAATAACATCACGTGTCCCAATACTGTTGGAGCTCACTGTATTTAGTATGCCTATGTGATCCCTGTGGGAATTGAACCAACAACTCTTCCTAACTAGGTAACACAGGACGTACAGTCAAACGTACAGTCTGCTGTGGTCACTTACTCTATCACACAGCTCCTCGAAGGTACAGTCTGCTATGGTCCCACAGGTTTTCATAAGACTGACCTCCCTGGCTAGCAGTTTCAGAGTCCTTGGCCGTGTTACTAGAGAAAGAAAATGAACATCTGGTTCAGCTAAATTACAAGTAATAAACTCAACATGATGGAACACAATGAGGCTCAATATATTATTAAGTATACCATTAATACAGAATGTTATGTTCATATCATGCACTTATAATTACAGACCGCTCCACCGATCCCTCTTTATCTACACTCAATGACAACGTGAGCATCTTACTGTCGTTCTGTTTGAAGGCCAGCTCGTCAAACATCTTGTCCAGTATTGCCTCAACACAAGGTTCACTTGAGCTGTGTCGAAAAAGGGTAACATAGCAAAATATGATGAACCACATTATTTAAAACATGAAACTATACTGATCAAACACAAATTGGCTTGAAAGAAAGAGTTCCATATTAAAATAAATACTACCAAAGATAACCTAGTAATTTGAGTATTGAAATGCCTCATTGCTGTATCCATGGTTTGCACCATGCAGTTCTTACAGGAAGTACAGTTTCCCAGCTAAGGGTCTGTTTCTTCTGCGGTAGTCTATCCCAGAGTCCAGACGAAGCTCTTGGCAATAGTTCTGCATGAAAGAGGCAGACTACCGTAAGATAAACCTTGCCTGTATGTTTTCAAATCAAATCACATTTTATTGGTCACATACACATATTTAGCAGATGTAGCGAAATGCTTGTGTTCCTAGCTCCAACAGTGCAGTAGTATCTAACAATTCACATCAACACACACAAATCTAAAAGTAAAAGAATAGGATTAAGGAATATATAAATATTAGGATGAGCCATGTCAGAGTGGCATTGACTAAAATACAGTAGAATACATGTCTTATATACAAAATAAATCAGAAATGTATTTCTTATTTACCTTCAACACAGCAATAAATGGCACAAAGTTGACCCTCTGTAGTCCGTTCTTGTACAAATCTAGAAGAGAGGAATAGGTCTGGTTAGATCAGTATAGATTGTCCTCTATGGATTGTGCTGAACGCAGCTCAACAAGGTATTTGTTTTGTGATGTAATATTCTACTTGCCCTCTGGGGGGCGGTTGGACGTGGCCACGACGACAACCCCATTCTTAAAGAGGTTTTCAAAGAGCTGTTTCAGAATCATGGCATCTGCAATGTCTGTCACCTGTGGAATGAATTTACAACCAATTCACTCATATTGCTCTATCCTGTTATATTTTCATGCGTCCAAAACTGGGAAGCATGCATAGAATAGAACTTTATTAGTCCAACTCTAAAACAGGCTTTGGCTAAAACAGGATTCCTCATTATCACATCCATACATTAGCTAATGCTATTCAGATGATTTTGCACAATTATAACATGAAGGTATAACAGTAGTTACAAGTGATCAGTAAGAGAAATATCCCCCAGACCTCACCTGAAACTCATCAAAGCACAACAGACAGGCCTCTTCACTGATCTCCTCTGCTATTGGTGCAATCGGGTCATAGACTTTAGCCATCCTCCCAGCTTTCCTTTTTGGCAGGCTCTTTTTAAGGCGATGTATCCCTAAATACAGTAAGTAAAAGAACAAAGATTGAGTCGACTCTGGACCCACTCATAGATCTCAGTTCAATTAATCAATCAATCAAATCTGAATCTATTGCTCAACTCATTATTGACATTAAGTATGATCAACAAGTCATGTCAAATCGCCATTTAGCGACACAACTTAACGTACTATTATGTACATCTAACATAAAGCCGTGGAAATGGACCCTCTTTTTCTTCTCTGTCTCCACGTAGGAGTAGAACATGTCCATTACCATCGTTTTCCCTGTGCCTATAAATAAAACAGAGAAAAACAGAATGATAATTCATTGTTTCAAATGTGCAATGTAGTCAAAAAGGGAAATATCATAAATGTAATGCTAAAGTGGCAGCACAAAGATGGATATTATAGAGCTACTACTTACCAACATCTCCATAGATGTAGTACCCTTTTGGGGGCTTTGGCTTAGAGAAAAACTGTAAAATAAAATAGACAGTGTGCAATGTATTGTGAGTCTGTGTGAATACAGGGTTAACTATAGATTATAGTCTATACTTTATTTAATGTGTTTTGACAGTGGTAAAAATCAAATAATGTATTATTGACATCAGTAAGAACATGCATAGAAATCAGATTACCTTCGAGAAGAGGGACGTAGGCTGGTTGTTGTAACCTCTTAGGGTTTTGTGCATTTTATCCAAGGTCTGAACCACGGCTTTTTGATGTGGGTCCTCTTGCAGCGACTCATCCCTGACCAGACTGTTGTAGTGCTCCAGTGGTCCGCTGTACGCTGCGGCAGCATTGCTGTCTTCTGCAGCCGGCTGGGGGAGAGCATCCGTCGAATAGCCTGAGCAGTAGAAAAGATCACGGAATCGGAATTATCGGTACATCCTGAAGCTGTATTAGTACTAGAACTAGTTAAATAATTAGCGAGACCACCTGTGGCGGTTATTGGTTAACGTGCGAAGAGCAGAAACGTAACGTTATTCATTTAGCGAGCAAACTGTCCAAAGCCAAAAGGTTCAGTCAGCGATTCGATATTCCTTCGTCTCTAAAAGGTAAGTTGTGTAAACACCGTAACAATGTAAGTAGCTATCTAACAATGTAATTATAATAATGGCTGATTGACGCATAGGTTGCTAGATAATTCGCTATCTAGTCTAACTAGACAGGTCATGAATATAATTACGTTTGACAGCTGACACTAGCGGTTTAGAGAAGTTAGCTATGCTAACTAACTGTCAGTACTCATTTTGAACAAAACACAGCAGTCAATCTAGCTCTTGCCTCACCAAAATAATGTGCTCACCTCGTCTGGAAATGTTAGTCACACCGTTACATATCGTTTTCGAGGAATAGTACTGATCTTTCAGTAGAAATCTAATGATGGGTGACACCAAGGGCGACATCTTTGACGACAACATGCACGTCGCCATTTTGGCTTCAATTCCAACTTTATTGAACAAGGCGGAAATGCACAAAACCATTCTGAAGTGCGTCAGGAGAGGGCAGTATTAGAAGAGAGAGGCCCAACTCGGCGGAAAATGTATGGCCCTCCAGCAGGTGGCACTCTTTTCGTTTTCGTCCACCAAGCAAAGAGTTTGAAAGAGAGAAATCAATGAGTGTCGAATTTGGTCAACAACAAAAATGAATGGCTTATTTTATCACATGAGATTTATTTGATAGAATATAATTTTTGTAATACTTAGTTGCTAGAGTGTATAAGTAGGACTTTGAGAAAAAACACTAACTTTGAGATGTCTCCAGATGGATATTCATGCATATTCATGATATGAGGCCAGTAGCATAGCATCCAGTGATGTGTATTCACGGTTGCCAAGGTAAGCCAGGATTCCAATGTACCAATTAATTAGATTTTTTTTTACAATTGATCTTTCTTCTCTCAATGTTTCATAATTTCCCTTCAATTTGCAAGAGGCTGAATGTATTTGGAGCCAGATAGCTGCCAAAAGGTTGAACGTATGTATTGTTAGGATCGTAAGAAAGTCCATACCTAAATTGTTAAGATCGTAAGAAAAGCCATGTGTGAAACATGAAACGTAACCATTAAATTAGATCTGTAAATGTACAAACCCTATGTTACGACTATGAATGAACATTTACACATTCAATTCTTACTTTACGTCTCCCTTTACTCAGTTACAAATATTTTTTATACTTACAAACTTTTGTCAGGAATGGAAAGGACATGAACTGAACGTAGCTAGTCAAAGTTAGCTAGTCAATCAAGCAAATGTAGCCCAGCCTTTAGTTGCTTTGCAGCTTCCAAAAGCAGCAGACAAAATAAAAGTCTTGAGCTTGTTTTAAAATGACGTTCAATAACAAAAAAATTCAATTTCCACCAAAAATGACATACCCACATATAACTAACTGCCTGTAGCTCAGGACCTGAAGCAAGGACATCAAATTATTGATACTATTTGAAAGGAAACCGTTTGAAGTTTGTGTAATTGTGAAAATAATGTAGGATAATATAATACATTAGATCTGGTAAAAGATAATATAAACCATAAAACCATACATTTTCATCTTTGAAATGCAAGAGAAAGGCCATACTTTCAGTTGAATAATTACATTACTACACAATATTTTGTATGAAGTTTGCCCAAATGTGCCGAATTGGTCAATTAATACATTGTCAAGTACATAACTATAGATAACATACAAAAATGCTATGGTATTAAAAAATAAAAGTTTACACACTCCCAGGAATGTCATACATGATGGATCATTAGCTTATACACTAACTTTCACACATCTAGATGGCCGGGCGGGGTGGGTGTGGAGCCAGAGACAGCGGTGGGGTCAAACTGTAGACCCCAGTTCCCGCATTTGAACATCACAATTGATTTTATCAAACAAAATGATGGTATATTTTATCTCTGGGACCCTTAGGATGACAAATCAAAGCAAGATTACTGAATGTAAGTATGTTATTTACCTTCAGAGGTGAATGTATCAATCCAGTTGCTGTGATCATTTTTGTTGTTGTTGTGCACTCCTCAAACAATAGCATGGTATTTTTTCACTGTAATAGCTACTGTTAATTGAACATATTAGACATGTCTATGTACCGGAATTTTTTTAAATTTATTTGACCTTTACCTTTTCTAGGCAAGTCAGTTAAGAACAAATTCTTATTTTCAATGACGGCCTGGGTTAACTGCCTGTTCAGAACGACAGATTTGTACCTTGTCAGCTCGGGGGTTTGAACTTGCAACCTTCCGGATACTAGTCCAATGCTCTAACCACTAGGCTACCCTGCCGCCCAATAGCTGTATACAACGTCATTCTAGTCACATTAGCACACGTTAGCAACAACCGTCCAGGTTTAGGGACACCCATCCCGTAGTTTGGCCGCCGGCCAAACTGAGCAATCGTGGGGAGAAGGGCCTTGGTCAGGGAGGTGACCAAGAACCCGATGGTCACTCTGACAGAACTCCAGAGTTTCTCTGTGGAGATGGGAGAACCTTCCAGAAGGACAACCATCTCAGCAGCACTCCACCACGCCACTCTTCAGTAAAAGGCACATGACAGCCCGCTTGGAGTTTGCCAAAAGGCACCTAAGGACTCTCGGACAGTGATAAATAAGATTCTCAGGTCTGATGAAACCAAGACTGAACTCTTTGGCCAGAATGCCAAGCGTCACGTCTGGAGGAAACCTGGTACCTACCCTACGGTGCAGCATGGTGGTAGCAGCATCATGCTGTGGGGATGTCTTTCAGCGGTAGGGACTGGGAGACTAGCCAGGATCGAGGGAAAAATGAACGGAGCAAAGTACAGAGAGATCCTTGATGAAAAACTGCTCAGGACCTCAGACTGGGGCCAAGTTTCAACTTCCAACAGGACAATCACCCTAAGCACACAGCCAAGACAACGCAGAAGTGGCTTCGGGATAAGTCTCTGAATGTCCTCGAGCGTCCCAGTCAGAGACCGGACTTGAACCTGATGGCGACAAAGAACATGGCTGACGTTTTACATTCTCACTGGAATATGCCCAGATGCGTGGCCTTTTGCGTGAAGAAAAGACGCAGGAAAAGGAGCCGCAGATCAGGCAGCCTTCTGAGAATCCGTAGGCGAGCTAGTAAACTCCCATTGCCATCCGTTCTTCTTGCTAACGTGCAATCATTGGAAAATAAAATTGATGACCTACGTTTTAAGATTATCCTACCAATGGGACATCAAAACTAACATCTTATATTTCACTGAGACGTGGCTGAACGATGATACGGACAATATAGACCTAGCGGGATGTTCCATGCACCGGCAGAACAGAGACGCTACCTCTGGTAAGACGAAGGGTGGGGGTGTGTGTCTATTTGTCAATAACAGCTGGTGTGCGATGTCTAATATTAAAGAAGTCTCAAGGTATTGCTCGCCTGAGGTAGAGTACCTTTTGATAAGCTGTAGACCACACTATCTACCAAGAGAGTTCTCATTTATAATTTTCGTAGCCATCTTTTTACCACCACAGAACGAAGCTGGCACTAAGACTGCTCTCAACCAACTCTATAAGGCCATAAGCAAAGAAGAAAAGGCTCACTCAGAAGCAGCACTCCTAGTGGCCGAGGACTTTAATGCAGGCAAACTTAAATCAGTTTTACCAAATTTTTACCAGCATGTCACATGTGCAACCAGAGAAAAAAAAATCCTTGACCACCTTTACTCCACACACAGAGATGCATACAAAGCTCTCCCCAACCTCCATTTGGCAAATCTGACCATAATTCTATCCTCCTGATTCCTGCTTAGCACATTCACGTCAGGGTATATGCAGCAGTTTTGGCCACCTGGCTCGCTGCGAACTGTGTGAAGACCATTTCTTCCTCACAAAGACCGTAATTAATTTGCCATAATTTTACATAATTATCACATAACATTGAAGGTTGTGCAATGTAACAGCAATATTTAGACTTAGGGTTGCCACCCGTTCAATAAAATGCGTAACGGTTCCGTATTTCACTGAAAGAATAATAAACCTTCTGTTTTCGAAATGATAGTTTCTGGATTTGACCAGCTTTTTTACATGGCACATATTGCACTTTTACTTTCTTCTCCAACACTGTTTTTGCATTATTTCAACCAAATTGAACATGTTTCATTATTTATTTGAGACTAAATTGATTTTATTTATGTGTTATATTAAGTTAAAATAAAAGTGTTCATTCAGTATTGTTGTAATTGTCATTATTACGAATATATAAAAATCGTCTGATTAATCGGTATCGTTTTTTTTTTGGTCCTCCAATACTCGGTCCTGGTATCGGTGTTGAAAAATCATAATCGGTCGACCTGTTCATTGACTACAGCTCAGCGTTCAACACCATAGTGCCCTCAAAGCTCATCACTAAGCTGAGGACTCTGGGACTAAACACTGACGGGCCGCCCCAGGTGGTAAGAGTAGGCAACAACACGTCTGCCACGCTGATCCTTAACACTGGGGCCCCTCAGGGGTGTGTACTTAGTCTCCTCCTGTATTCCCTGTTCACCCATGACTGCGTGGCGAAACACGACTCCAACACCATCATTAAGTTTGCTGACGACACAACAGTGGTAGGCCTGATCACCAACAACGATGAGACGGCCTATAGGGAGGTGGTCAGAGAACTGGCAGTGTGGTGCCAGGACAACATCCTCTCCCTCAATGTGAGCAAGACAAAGGATCTGATTGTGGACTACAGGAAAAGGCGGGCCGAGCAGGCCCCCATTAACATCGACGGGGCTGTAGTGGAGCCTGTCGAGAGTTCCAAGTTCCTTGGTGTCCACATCACCAACGAACTATCATGGTCCAAACATACCAAGACAGTTGTGAGGAGGGCATGACAAAACCTTTTCCCCCTCAGGAGACTGAAAAGATTTGGCATGGGTCCCCAGATCCTCAAAAGGTTCTACAGCTGCACCATCGAGAGCATCCTGACCGGTTGTATTAGCGCCTGGTATGGCAACTGCTCGGCATCTGACCGTAAGGCGCTACAGAGGGTAGTGTGAATGGCCCAGTACTGCCAAACTTCCTGCCATCGAGGACCTATACAATAGGCGGTGTCAGAGGAAAGCCCATAAAATTGTCAGAGACTCCAGTCACCCAAGTCACAGACTGTTTTCTCTGGTACCGCTTGGCAAGCGGTCACTTCACCCTCACCTACATGTACAAATGATCTCAACTAACCTGTACCCCGCACACTGACTCGGTACCATTGCCCCCTGTATATAGCCTCGTTATTCTTATGGTGTTACTTTTTATTTTAGTCAACTTGGTAAATATTTTCTTAACTCTTCTTGAACTGCACTGTTGGTTAAGGGCTTGTAAGTAAGCATTTCACAGTAAAGTCTACACTTGTTGTATTCGGAGCGACTGACAAATAAAGTTGGATTTGATTTGATTGAACATCTCTGGAGAGACCTGAAAATAGCTCTGCAGTAATCCTACCCATCCAACCTGACAGAGCTTGAGAGGATCTGCAGAGGAGAATGGGAGAAACTTCCCAAATACAGGTGTGCCAAGCTTGTAGCATCATACCCAAAAGGACTAGGGGCTGGAATCGATGCCAAAGGTGCTTCAACAAAGTACTGAGTAAATTGTCTTAATACTTATGTAAACGTGATATTTCGTTTTTTTAAATAAAATAAAAGTACATTTGCAAAAATGTCTAAACCTGTTTTTGCTTTGTCATTATGGGTTATTGTGTATAGATTGAAGAGGGAAAAAAACATGTTAATCCATTTTAGAATATGGCTGTAACGTAACCAAATGTGGAAAAGTCAAGGGTTCTGAATGCTTTCCAAAAGCACTGTATTTGTCATGTAGTGACTACATGTCTTTCATGTGCATATGACAAATGAACGAACAAACAAACTTGACGAGAACATTCCAACGGTCAGAACTGGTTCGTTCCACAAAATGAGTGTCCTTTGATATGTTAAGTAGACATTTTTACACATTTTTAATTTTAAAATACTTTTATATGAAATGAAGTGCCCTTTGGTGTAGTCCACATGGAGAATTCAATGCATCTAATTGTCAATATGAATGAAGACTTGCTAAAGTGCATTTTTAGTAATTTATGAAGGTTATTATTGATTTGATGTGACTAGTGATTCATTTACATCTGTCTAATTTCAAGGTCAACCCTGTTACGTGAACTGAACTTTTGTTTTAATGTGGTCAATTTCAAAAGAAACATTGAACATCTAATAGTCAAATCATAGTGTAAAAGTAGGTGCTGGTTCTACTTTGGCCATTTTCTGGTGTTTTGTAGTGAAAATGAGCGCAACATCAACCCTGTTACCTACCCATAGATAGACAGGCTAGACTTATTTTAACAATTTCATTTGTTTTTGAGAATCTTGCATTCAGTTGCCCCTCCTTGTTGCACACCACAAGCTTCCATTCCCTGTGTCACAAGGGGATTCATGGCTGATTTAACTAGTAATTACCAGTTGGAGGGCCTTCCAAATGGATTTTTCCCAGATGTGGTAATATCCCACTTGGTCACAAACAAACGTAATCCATTGTAGAGCCGTATAATATCACTCATTGGAAGTACAAGAACTAGACTGTCACAACTTCCGCCGAAGTTAGTCCCTCTCCTTGTTCGGGCGGCATTCGGCATCACCGGTTTTCTAGCCGCCACCGATCCACTTTTCATTTTCCATTTGTTTTGTCTTCATTGTACACACCTGGTTTCCATTCCCATTATTAAATGTTCCTTATTTAACCCTCTGGGTCCCCATGGTTTTGTGCGTGTTTGTTCGTTGTAAGTTGGTCTGTATTTGTGAGGTTGATTATTTTCCTTCTTGGAATATTTTATGTTTTGAGTAAAGTTACGTGAATTACTCATCTCTGTGTCCTGCGCCTGACTCCGCCTTACCTGCTACACCTAGACGACTTACATAGACCTACACTTTGACATACTGTGGAGTACGATGTATAGTTTTTGATTAAATCGATATAAAATAAGATAATACAAATAGATTTTTTTATTTTTTAATTCAGCTGGAGAGGCACTTACTATAGTTTTTAGTTTTTTTTACTCTCAAGATAGGAAAATATTACCGCATGCCAAAAGTTTGCAAAGCTGTTACCAAGGCAAAAGGTGACTATTTGAAGAATCTCAAATATAAAATATATATTTAGACTTTTTTTTTGGTTACTACATGATTCCATGTGTTATTTCATAGTTTTGATGTCTTCACCATTATTCTACAATGTAGAAAATAGTAAAAATGAAGAAAAACCCTTGAATGAGAAGGTGTGTCCCAACTTTGGACCGGTAGTATATGCACACACTCAATAAAAAATTAATTAATTTCCTATTTCCTATTGTAGTTAGCGGTTGGTTTGAGGATGTCTTCTGTACTCATTATTCATCCTCCCAGTTTTGAGGGAGCCTGACTCAAGCGGCAAAACATGGGAGTTACAGCCACCATGGTGTTACAGGCTTGTTGCCATGACAACAGTAGAACGTTTCTGGCAGAGACACAGACACACATACATACACACACACACACACACACACACACCATTACAGTGGAATCTGCCCTGCTTGGATATTCCACTCTGCGTTGCGGTTCAAGAGATTTAGAAGCAGGCAAATACACTCAGATACAGACAGAACAGAGGAGGATTCAGTAGGAGATCAACTGAAAAGGGATATACTCTCCAATCCTCATTCTTTCTGATGGTGTGTGCATATTGGCTATGTCTTCTCTTCCTATTTTTCATTGTCTTTGTCTGCATGAAGGAAGGATGAAGCATGCTGCATGCTACTGCTATAGTCTGACCACTGTTATAATTTAGCAGTGCCTGTGTGCATAGCCTTCTGTGCTGTGTATATATGAGACATGTATGTATCATTTTTTTTTCATCAGTAGGATGGCACTTGAAGCTTCTGCTTTTTTAAAGATTAGGGTGAGCACTGTCATCGTAATGGTAGTTCATAGCTGTGTAGTGAAATCAATTCCTCCCTCCCTCTGCCACTGCTGAATGCATTAGTGTAATGAGATGTCTGCAGCCAGCCAGCCAGCCTGTGTGCCGTGCAGCAGTAGCAGCAGCAGCAGAGACGAAAGGAGCAGGGAGAAACACGTACAGTACAGCAGCTAGAGGCAAAATGGCTTTCACAGCCTGCTGAGGGAGTGTGCTGTGCATAGAACCTTCTCCTGGTGATCTGGACTCTAACAGGGATCGAAGAAGGGAAGAGCTTGCTTCTCAAGCGTTCTAGATCAGAGGAGATCAGGTAACGGAGGCGCTGGTAGACAAGCAGCCAGAATGTTGGGGCTCACAATGAAGACAGGATGGACTGGGTGGTAGATCTGTTCCATCAGGGGGAACTTGCTTTAGGCATTGTTGCCTTTTGTTGTTGTCTGTTTTTTTAGTGTTCAACTCAATTTTCTGTAGCTGGCTGCATTAGTGCCCTGCAGCAGAATGTCTTGCAGGCTCTTCTGTTTACTGTTGTTGTGGTTAATGTTATGTGACAGCATCTTTTTTCCACATCCGCCTCAGTAGCTGGATTATGGATGCACAATGTAAATAGATTCTTATGTAGCATGTGTATGTTTGTTATATGTGAAGAGATGATTGATTCTAGGAAAGAACAATGTTGATGTACGACGTGTGCACTAACAGTGGTTTAGATTACAAGCCATGCAGTCTTAAATTATTATTATTGTATCTCCCTTTGTGTTTCCCTCCTTCCTGTATGTCTCCCTGCAGCTCCAATGAGTGTACTTGCAGCAGCACAGAAAGCAGACAACAACAGTGAAATGCAGTCGCCTGCAGTGTCTCCTTCCTTCCTCCCCAGCCAGCCAGGAAAGATTCCCGGCAGGAAGAGAGGGAGACCCCCACTTCATCGCAAGATGGATTTTCCAACCCACTACCCTGATTCCCTTCCTCCTCTCAAAGTTCCCAAGAAGAGGGGGAGAAAGCCTGGCTTCAAGGTCAGTGTCAGGGATGGGAAGGGAGGGGAAAAGAAGAGGAGGGTATGGGCTGGGATGGGGGGAAAGAGAGGGGAAGGGGGGTGGCAATGGGAAATGCAGTGTGTTTAAAAATGCATATGATGATGTAGCAAGACAGACCCCATTTCATTTATATTTAGTGGGGGTCATATTTGTCTGAAAAAGACTTAACATGGGGTAGGTTTGTTTAATTAATTAGCATTCTGATTGGCCACTGTATATGCCTAGCAAAAATGTCTGCATTGTTTAAGTGATTGGTGAGTGTCGCAATAAGAATAGGGAATATTGTGAATTATTTCATAAAAAGTGATTTTATTTACACTGAACAAAAATATAAACGCAACATGCAACAATTTCCAAGATGTTAAAATTCATATAAGGAAATCAGCCAATTTAAATAAATAAATTAGGCCCTAATCTATGGAGTTCACTTGACTGGGAATACAGATATGCATCTGTTGGTCACAGAAACCTTTTTTAAAAATGGGCCTCACAATGGGCCTCAGGGACTCGGCAATTTGAATGCACAAAAATACATTGACATCGATAAAATGCAATTGTGTTCGTTGTCTGTAGCTTATGCCTGCCCATACCATAACCCCACCGCCACCATGGGGCACACTGTTCACAACGCTGACATCAGCAAACTGCTCACCCACACAACACTATACCCATGGTCTGCGGTTGTGAGGCTGGTTCGACATAGTGCCAAATTCTCTAAAATGATGTTGGAGGCAGCTTATGATAGAGAAATGACCATTTAATTCCTCTGGCAACAGCTCTGGTGGACATTTCTACAGTCAGCATGCCAATTGCACACTCCTTCAAAACTAGAGATATCTGTGGCGTTTTAGAGTGGCCTTTTATTGTCCCCAGCACAAGGTGCGACTGTGTAATGAGCATGTTGTTTAATCAGCTTCTTGGTATGCCACACCTGTCTGGTGGATAGATTATCTTGGCAAAGGATAAATGCTCACTAACAGGGATGTAAACAAATTTGTGCACTAAATTTGAGAGAAATAAGCTTTTTGTTGGATATTTTATTTCAGCTCATGAAACATGGAACCAACACTTTACATGTTGCGTTTATATTTTTGTTTTGTGTACAAATTGCTGTACAAGTACAATACCAGTCAAATGTTTGAACACACCTACTCATTCCAGTTTTTTTTTCCTACATTGTGGAATAATAATGAAGACATCAAAACTATGAAATAACACATATGGATTCATGTAGTAACCAAAAACCTTTTGAACAAATCAAAATATATTTTATAATAGAGATGGTTCAATGTAGCCACCCCTTGCCTTGACAGCTTTGCACACTCGTGGCATTCTCTCAACCTGCTTCTTGAGGTAGTCACCTGGAATGCATTTCAATTAACAGGTGGACCTTGTTAAAAGTTCATTTGTGGAATTTGTTTCCTGCTTAATGTGTTTGAGCCAATCAGTTGTGTTGTGACAAAGTAGGGGTGGTAAACAGAAGCTCTATTTGATAGCTCTATTTGGTAAAAAACCCAAGTCCATATTATGGCAAGAGCAGCTCAAATAAGCAAAGAGAAACGACAGCCCATCATTACTTTAAGACAAGAAAGTCAGTCAATCAGGAAAATGTCAAGAACTTTGAAAGTTTCTTCAAGTGCAGTCGCAAAAACCATCAAGCACTATGAGGAAACTGGCTCTCGTGAGGACCGCCACAGGAAAGGAAGACCCAGAGTTACCTCTGCTGCAGAGGGTAAGTTCATTATAGTTAACTGCACCTCAGAGTGCACCACAAGTACATGCTTCACAGAGTTCAAGTAACAGACACATCTCAACATCAACTGTTCAGAGGAGACTGTGTGAATCAGGCCTTCATGGTTGAATTTGCTGCAAAGAAACCACAACTAAAGGACACCAACAAGAAGAAGAGACTTGCTTGGGCCAAGAAACATGAGCAATGTAAATCTGTCCTTTGGTCTGATGAGTCCAAATTAAAGATTGGTTCCAAACGCTGTGTAATTTTTGAGACGCAGAGTCGGTGAACGGATGATCTCCGCATGTGTAGTTCCCACCGTGGAGGAGGAGGTGTGATGGTGTGGGTGTGCTTTGCTGGTGATACTGTTGGTGATTTATTTAGACTTTAAGGCACACTTAACCAGCATGGCTTACCACAGAATTCCGCAGCAATACACCATCCAATCTGGTTTGTGCTTTCATTTGTTTTTCAACATGACAATGACCCAAAACACACCTCCAGGCTGTGTGAAGGCTATTTGACCAAGGAGAGTGATGGAGTGCTGCATCAGAAAATCTGGCCTCCACAATCACCCGACCTCAACCCAATTGACCCCAACCCAAATGGTTTGGGATGAGTTGGACCGCAGAGTGAAGGAAAAGCAGCCAACAAGTGCTCAGCAAATGTGGAAACTCCTTCAAGACTATTGGAAAAGCATTCCTCCTCATGAAGTTGGTTGAGAGAATGCCAAGAGTGTGCAAAGAGCTGTCATCAAGGCAAAGGCTGGCTAATTTGAAGAATCTCAAATATAAAATATATTTTGATTTGTTTAAACTTTTTTGGTTACTACATGATTCCTTATGTGTTATTTCATAGTTTTTATGTCTTCACTATTATTCTACAATGTAGAAAATAATACAAATTAAGAAAAACCCTTGAATGAGTAGGTGTGTCCAAACTTTTGACTTGGACTGTATATTAATATGGAGATTGCTGTTGAGTGTTAATGTCACGTCCTGACCATAGAAAGCCTGTATTTTCTATGGTAGAGTAGGTCAGTGCGTGACATGGGGTTTTAGTCTAGTTTATTATTTCTATGTGGGGTTCTAGGTTAATTTTCTATGGGGTTTTAGGTTTATTTTCTATGTTGGGGTTTGTTTATGATTCCCAATTAGAGGCAGCTGGTAATCGTTGTCTCTAATTGGGGATCATACTTAAGTTGCATTTTTCCACCTGTGGGTTATGGGATATTGTCTATGGATAGTTGCCTGTCAGCACTATTGTTAGCTTCACGTTTCGTTTGAGGTTTATTGTTTTGTTTTGCTGTGAGTTTCACTTAGCAATAAAAAGATGTGGAACCCAGATCCCGCTGCGCTTTGGTCCATTCATTCCAACGATCGTGACAGTTAACTAATGCAAATTGCAAACCATAATATTTTAATAATAATAGTACTACTACTAGAAGACCTTTTATCCAAAGCTACTTCAGCGTACATTTTATGTATGGGTGGCCCCTGGAATCGAACCCACAACCCTGTTGTGGAAGCAACATTCTCTATCAACTGAGCCATACAGGATAATTTTAGACTATTGTTGCTACCTAAAACTGGAATAAAATGCCATTATTTACAAGTGATCCATTTAAACTGTGTACAAATAACCCTGTAGATATTGAGATCCTAGCCTTGTGTCTCCCTGCAGCTGAAGCCCAGGATGGTGATGACTCCCCTGGCCATCTCACCTCCCAGCAGCACCCCAGAACCAGACATGAGCTCCATCCCCCAGGATGCTGCGACCATCCCCCACTCTGCCACGCCCCAGGTGCTCACAGGTGGGCCACGCCTTTTCGATCCCTCCTATTGTGTTCCCTGCAGTGTTTATCTACATAAACAAGCAGGGTAACAAGGGTGTCTCTCTCTCTCTCTTTGTGTTCCCTGCAGTGTGTATCTACATCAACAAGCAAGCCAACATGGGTCCTAACCTGGATAGGAAGAAGCTGCAGCAGCTCCCAGATCATTTTGGACCTGACAGGCCTTCCGTGGTGCTGCAGCAGGCTGTCCAGGGGTGCATCGACAGTGCCTTCCAGCAGAAAGCTGTGTTCACTCTCCTCACACAGGGCTACGGAGGAGAGAAAATATCAGGTATAACATAAACCCACAGATTGTATGTAGTGTAACTGACGATTTCTGTTTTATATTCATTTATTTCATTAGTAGAAATAGCCCGTAGGGAAATAACAGAAATTGGCATACACTGATTTGATAATCTAATAACCATTAGGTATCCTTCCTGTCTCATGTCCATTCACCCGCTGAATGACACACATAAACAATCCATGTCTCAATTGTCTCAAGGCTTAAAAATCCTTCTTTAACCTTGTCTCATTCCCTTCGTCTACGCTGACTGAAGTGGATTTAACAAGTATACTTGTTTGTATACTCAGTGTAGAGAGCAATACTTTTGACCAGGGCCCATAAAGGCTCTAGAATAGGGTGACATTTGTTGCTTTCAGACATGGCTGTAGAGATGTGTCGCCTAGGGCAAGGTTAACTGCAACAAGCTTTAGTACAACAGGAAATCAACAAAGTTTCTAGGTTAATCAAGTGTTCCTTTTGATTTCCAGCCACCTTCGATGGGAAGCAGCACCTTCTGAGTCTGCCTGTGGTCAACAGCGTCGGCTACGTGCTACGCTTCCTCAAGAAGCTCTGTCGTAGTTTACACTGTGAAAACCTCTTCAGCGACCAACCAATCACCCAGCATAATGCCTCCTACCAATCAGAGGGTAATGTACTGTTGTTTATTCAATTACATTCAAAATACTTTATTTATCCTACAAGGGGCAATTGTGTAGGTAGGAGTGCAGATGTGATGCATTGTACATTACTTCTTAGAAAACACAGTCCTGTAACTTAACAAGAGCCTCTGAAAAAATGTCCCTCTGAAATATAGTGGGCTCAGTTCCCCAAATATTGTACTATATTGCTTCAGATTGCACATGGAAGCACAGAATGACAATTTGTGAAATACACATAATTTGGTGTTTTACATGTGTAATCCCATCCATTATCAAAATCCCTGTATTCCTACCCAAACAGCTGAGACCTCCATGCCAGAAGACTACCTAGAACACTCCCATGTCCCCCAGAAATATCCTAGGCTCAATTCCCCAAACATGTGCGTTTGTTGCTTCGGATTGGACAATTAAAGCACAGAACGGCATTTCAAATACATATTTCAAAGACTTCAGCTTCTATCCAAAAGTGATTCAAAGTATCGCAAATATTTTTTTACTAATGTAATTTCTTTCCATCCATTTCACAGCTGAAACCTCCATGCCAGAGGAGTACCTTCTGGACCCGTCAGACAAACGCTACTCAATGGACCCAGGTGACTCCGCCTTTAGTGCCATAAGCTCCTCCTACTCATCCAAACCGTCCTATGGGTTTCGCTCCTCGCAGCAATTCCCCAACAGCTCCTCCCCCATGGGCATGTGTAGACAGACGTCTAGTCCAAATACTTTCCTGGAAGGTAACAGGACAGGTAAGAGACTGGGAGAGTGGAGACTAGAGTTGCAAAATTCTGTTAATTTTCCCAAAATTACCAGGTTTTCCTGCTTATTCCCTTCTGATTCCGGTGATCTTCCAACTGGGTTTTCTGGAAAACCTGGGGATTTTGGGAAAGTTTGTTTCTTGCTATAATCACAATGCCTTAACCAGGTAAAATAGACCCGTAGTGAAATCTTTATTCTGTACCTATCTGTCTCTTTTCTCATCCAGCGTACAATCCATCTCAGGACTCCCAGGAATCCAAGGTGCCCCCCAGTAAGGACCCTTCCACCTGGAGTGTAGAGGACGTGGTGTGGTTCATCAGAGACGCTGACCCCCATTCCCTGGGCCCTCATGTCGACATATTCAGGAAGCATGTAGGCTACCCTTGTGCTCACTCTTAATTAATTAATATTTTGATACCTTGCATCCTCTCTCCTCACCTTCTCAAAACGCCTTGGATGAGACGGTCAGGGGGGAGGAACAGAGGAACCTTGGACCTTCTCCTCCAATATAGTTGAGAAGGAGGCGAGGAGACTGGGTGAGAGGAATCACAGAAAATCTCAATGAAATTGAGGCCTGCCCACTGGGCAAAACCTGGTTGAATAAACATTGTTTCCACGTCATTTCAACAACTGCAAAAAATGTGCTGACATTAAATCAACGTGGAAAACTGTTTGGATTAGCAACAAGTCATCAGTTTAAGGGATTTAAAAAAAAAATGCTACCAACTTGCAACCTAAATCCAATGACATGGTGACTTTTTTTGGTTGATTTCACGTTGAATTCACGTTAGTTGACAACTTAACCAAATGTAAATCAAAACTAGATGTTGAACTGACATCTGTGTCCAGTGGATGGATCTGCAACAGTGATCGGATTATATCTGGATGTGATGTTTTGTGAAATACTAACCAGGATTTGGGTCACTTCTATTTTAATTCAGTCAATTCAGTAAACAACACTGATACACGTGTATGATTAGTTTACTTGTGGAGATATAACCTGACTTTCTTTCCCACAGGAGATAGACGGCAACGCGTTGTTACTTCTAAAGAGTGAGATGATCATGAAGTACCTAGGACTGAAGCTGGGACCAGCCCTGAAGCTCTGCTATCACATCGACAAACTAAAACAAAACAAGTTCTGAATCTGAACATTTTTTCACTTCATCAATCTGTGGGACCCAACTTTGTGCTATATTTTACTAATTATTTAGCATTTTCAGATGCTATGTAGCTGATGAAAAAAAATGTATTCTGACAGAATACAACGTTTTGGGATATTCTAGTTTTGATGTTGAAATAACTTTTTGGTTTATACAGATGACACAATATGCAAATTCTGGAATGCATAACTGATACACTGGCAGACAATATTGGGAAAAGTAGACTATATTACTTTGAGGATACAGTTGTCCCATAAATTAGTTTATAATGTGCCCAAAGCATATAGCAAGTCACATTTATGATCTGTTGAGAAGTGTGAATTATTTTAGATAAACTATTATTTATACTTGGTCTTCGAAAAACGTAGTTAAGGCCTCACAAATGTGTGATAAACAGATAAAAATGGTCCCATATTGTTTTGATTCTATACCCTCACAAAAGTTATTTGAATGTGTCATAGGGTTGAAGATACAGTTTCACATAATGGTTTTTCAAGCTCTATACACATCAATGTAAACTCATATTGTGAAGCATGCGATTAGAAACAGGAATTTAAGCCCATGTTAAACATTATTAAACTGTTGTTGTTTTTTTACACAAAATAATGTAAACTAAACTCAGTGCAGAAATAAAAAATGACTTTGCATATTGTTTTACATACTATTTTGATAGAATTGTCAACCAACAAAAAAAACACGTTTGCGCTCAAATACATGACAATGAGCCATTTCTAGTTGAATATACCAGATTGTCAAATAATTATCATCGCCAAGACGCCTCACAAATTCATTGAAACTCGATTGTGTGGATATTTACTATATACATGTTTTACTATGTTATCATTCTGGAAACAGATTTGGAGAGCATAAGGGATGACAACACTCACCGGGGAAAAATGTCTAAGGACCTACAGTATTGGGTTATGAGGCCATATAGCATTGCTTGTGTGTGCCAGTTTGGCAGTATGTGTACATTTTAGGAACCAATGTATGTGAATGCTGCTGTATATTGATTACATGTTAGCCATGCCAAGTCAAATCAAGCTGGGACGATGTCTTTTATTTTGAAAATCATGTTGGAAAGATGTACTGTAAGTCAGAGAATGACCAATGTGTGGATGAGTTTATTTGTACTGGTGCTAAAGAAATTCTCAATGTATTGAATATCTCATGTTTGCTTTTGTGTTGTGAGTTTTAAATGGAAAACACTCAAATGTGTGTATTTAACCTGGCTGTGTATCCTAAGTATTAAATTAAGAAAATATTAAGGGGACAAGGTATGGTTTGAGGAGCATCTTTCTTTGTGATATCAACCAATTTACGGAATGAAATGATGCTTAGGATTCATGGAAAAATGAGAATTAAAGATACCAAATGTGTCCACATGGTGACACAATCATATGTTAATTCAGATAGTTCTGCTCCCTCCTGATGCAACATTATTTATTACAAGCTACTTCAGTATATTTGAATTAGTCAAACAGTATATATAGCCTATCCTTTTTTTACAGCCATGTTTGCATTGGAAGTTAGGCTACATAGGCTACATGCAGAAATCGTTGCAAATGTAGAATAGGGCAACATGCCTTACTGCAGTAGGCTTTGCAGGGGCATAAGTGGTAAGTGGTATAATCTGATTGAATATAACTGTTAAAGTGTAAATATTTACTTAATATTCCATTATGATGCATAGCCCTTCAACAAAACCAAATAAAAGCCCCCAGGGTAAAAACACATATTTAATTATGCTGGATGTGCTTATTGACTGGTTTTGGTCACCTCAATCATAATTTATCCATACACCTACCTATCCAATAAATGTAATTATTTGTGCTAAAAGGGAACACGACTTATAAGTCATAGATAGGCCTATACTGCTTTTATCAACGCAAATATAAAATCAATCAGTTGGAGCAATGCACAGAGACAACAGTCAACATAAGATCAATTTGTGATGCACACGGGTGACGCCGTATGTCTACAGTCGCATTACCAAAGACTAGCGTGGGATCGGTCCCTACTGCCGCTGCTGCCTGCCTGCGCCTGTCTCATCTGGAATAGCACGGGAACCCGTTATTTTTCTCTCTGCGTCTTGAAGAGGCCAATTTTAGGGTATATTCCCATTTGGGCACTCTTGATCATCGGGAGGTTTTTTACTGTCTCACAATACACGACAGTGCAGACGACCATTAGCAATTGCATCTCCAAAAATTGTATAATAAGGTAAGAAGCATGTGTCTGCAGAATGTCGTTTTTATGTTGGCATGGCATGTATTTAAATAGTTTGAGATGGTTGTCTACCGATATAATAATTTCCATTCACGATGTATCACATAATTGGGGGTTTTCCTGCCCTTATTAGACACGTTTCAATGAATGAGATTTGGGGAGAGGTTTTGGCGTTTTATTTGGTGGATATGTGCATCCATCATTAACATTTGCATAACGTTTAGAAATATAAAAACATGCTTAACTAATTATATTTCGAAAATAATATCCATATCATGTTTTTCCGTTGGTTTATTCACATTTCACGAGAATGACCAGATGTCATTTGATTGGTTGATAGTTCATTTTTGACGTTTTTATCATTTTTAGATGGTGCGCATGGTGAAAAATGACATGAGTGAGTGGTGTGATTTCGGGCGGGTTATCACTAACCAGGTTTAATTCCCACACCACTGCGTCGTTTCTATCGGAATGCACTTGCATACCCACCTCTATGTCCTAGCAGGCTTATACCATGAACTGGATATCTGAAACGACATGTTCTATCTGCAATTAAATTGCATTTTTTTCTCCACATGACGTTAGTGTTGCGCGTACATGTGATGTGGACAACTATACATTTTTATATTTGGAACGACGTTAATCTAAGGGACTAGAATATTAAGCCTTCAGACCGTAGGAGCCAAACCCATTTTCACCTTCCCTCTGATCTCTTTTCTCATCTTCAAGCAAAATGTTCCTCCTCAAGGTCATTCCATGCCTTAGGCTCACTTGATGTTATGTAAGATCCAAATCATTTCAACACAAGCCTTTTGGTAGCATCATCTAAATATATGTCATTTTTTTAATGAACAATATCCTTTGCGCCAAATGTTGGGTATGCAACATACAGTGCAAATAGGCCAAGCCCGTGGCAATGTAGTGTGCCTGTGTATTGTGTAATGTGCCTGTATGGGGCATACATGGCCTCTGCAAAAAGGTCTGCACCTTTTTGGCATAGAAAGTGCACTGCTACATGGTTGTTGGTTCAAGCACGGTGCTTGCTGTCAATGACTCCATCACAATGTATGCCTACTGCATAGCCTACCTCAGGCCATCGACAGCTTTTGTCATATTATAGTTGTTCCAGTTACCATGGTCTCCCACAACTGTCCATTTACAATTAGTCTTTGAGTTCATTGTATTATGTTTTCTAGGACAGGATAACATTTTAGCATATGAGGCAACTGTATGAAGTTCCATGTATAGTTTCCATAGTCAACATATTGGCAGAACAGATGTAAGCAGTAGCCACCGCCAATCTAGGCTGTCAGATTTGTGACTTTTTATTATTTAAGATGATGATCCACTGTGAGAGAGCAGCTCACAAGTTGGGTTGATTCCCTTGTCGATTAATTATCTAGTCAATGGCTTTAAAGGATTAATGGAGTACTGCACCATCGATGCTCCCTCCCTCCGCCCAAAACATGCTGCCTGTCTGAAGAGAACCGCATCAACTCCTATCTAACTACAGACTCCCTCACTCTTCATCGTGTTATCATCTGAAGTTGCGGAAGGCATCGCCCAAGAATTTGCGAGATCAACATGAATGCCTGTTTTGTTTTTACAGGGACTTTGAGATTACTTGTGTAATGAAAAGCGCTGTATGAAATAAATATATGATTATTATTATTATTGCCCATGATCTCTATGAGTTACACACTGCTGACTTCATATAATTACTCCATTATGTGATGAGGACATGTCATTATCACTCACTTCGTTTTCATTAATGAATAGATTCCTCTAGAGGTTTATACTTTGACGTTATTAAACGTGAACTGCAGTTAAAAGCATGCGTGCCAACTGGCACCCTATTCCCTATATAATAAACTACCAATGTACACTGTACATTTGGGACGAACACCAAACATCAGGCTATTGGTCATTTTGGAATCCAGAACAAAACTCGAGTGCGAAAGTCTGTCACAAGAGACTATAGGCTACAGGTAAAACGTAGACCTAGGTTGTTACATGATAGGCAATGATCGAACGCTTGATGTGAGTCTTGCTGACTGCAGTGTTCCTGCCCAGCACTGTGTGATGTCAGGCCAGAGACTGTGGTGCCAACAGATTTAGAAAACACAAATAGAACACTGGCATCAGGCAGGCAAAGCAATTCATTATTGATGAATAGCTTTTCTATTTTTTTTTTTTTTTTTTTACTAATTTCATTCCTTATAAAGGGACTGTTTGAAACAAAGCAGATTTGAGAGCAAACTTGTTGTTTACACTTCCAATGAAAACCCTCTCTTTATAACGCATTATAAGCACGTTTATAACACCTTATGCGTTATGCATAATGCATTATAATGCACAACATACATTTGAATGTGTGATAGGCTATTTCTCTCACCATGATTCAAATGAAGAAATGCCTTATGTACTGTGCTATATTGTACTACATGTTGGTATAAAAAATACCCTGATGAAGGTCTACTGAAACTGAAACGTTGGTCTTGGATCCATTAAATGTTGCGAAGCATCAAGATCACCCATGTGCTGGAGTTTCCTTTCTAATCAGTATAAATCCTTCCCAGTCATCATTTTCAGAGATGTTTTATGTTATTGAGTCTCTTTGGTCATGTGCTTCCTGCACAACAGGCACCATGGGAAAACAGAACAGCAAGCTGACCCCTGAGGTGATGGAGGACCTGGTGAAGAGCACAGAGTTTAACGAACACGAGCTCAAGCAATGGTACAAAGGCTTCCTCAAAGACTGCCCCAGCGGAAGACTGAACCTGGACGAATTCCAACAGCTCTATGTCAAGGTGTGTTGTGATTGGCTACATTCTCTTATTGCAGATCAGGTGTGGTACATCTGCTTCACATGCTGGAGACATTCTTTATATGGTGTTATAACTTCTAACTAGGGAAATGATTGATATCATGATTATATAATGTGATTCTGAGAAATCTTTGTGAAGCTAGAACAGAGCGGAATCAGGGTTTGATTTCTCTGTTCGTATTCAAACGGCACTGTTGTTCAATATATTTTCTAACTGATCATAATGCCTGAACAGTTGTCCCTCTGAGCTATGTATTATGGAATCCTTGAAAATGGTTCAAAGGAAACCAGTAGAGGTGTGTGGGTAAAATCACTGGGGAGCCAAGACAGGAAACATTCCATATTACAACCTGTGTTGTGATGAATGGCTTTGTTTGCTCTATTAGTTCATATGCCTAGAAAACCATGATATGTTGGCCTAAGGCCGAGACAATAAGAAGACCAAGTGTCAGAATAAATTCGTTACATCACAAAACAGGAGAGCAACATCTGTCCGGTGGAGTCCACAAAGCATATTGCATGTAACCAACAGTTGCATGACCTATAGCATGGTCAAGCAAGTTCATCTTTTCAACATTTTCGGACTACTAAACCAACACCATAGAGTTACCACAAGTCGCAAAGAAAACAGGAGCTGCCTCCACTATTCCAGCACCGTTTCAAAGTAACATTTCAACATCATCAAATCGCTCACCTATACTTAGTCTAATACAGTGACAACTAAACGATTCCCAAAACAATTTAGTCCAATCAACGTAAGCAAAATATCATGTGGCTGTCCATGGTACTGATTTCTGTGTGTGCGTAAGTAGAAAAAACATGACTCACCCTACTACCAATGCCATCCTCCTCTCTTTCATGTTGCCGGAACGGTCTATGACTCAGTCAGACAGTACATACTATTAGTTTTTGTTTTCCCAGGCTACCTTGCTAAAATGCTTGCTCTCTAGTCCAACTAGTTATCATTAGCCTACCAAACTGGCTTCGCTTGACACTTTTTTTGGTGTGCCAGGACCATTCACAGTTGAGTTCACTCAGTTTAGCTCAACGCTGATGGCCTGTTATTGTATACAAATAAATATCAAGGGAGGCCAAATGCTCGCTGGCTTCCCTTGCATCCAATGTTACGGGTGGCAAAAATGTCATACTATTTTTGACCAGACAGCATTAGATAGATGGGCTACACATACAGAGACAGAGGGGCGCTGTTTCGCTCACTAGGATGCTTTCTCCGGTGAGATACATTAAGCTTTTGCGAATTGAAGGAAAATTCTGAAACACAGAGAGACGAAAGATAAAACCATTTCTGTTTAATAGGATTTTTCTTGGTACATTTTTGGGGGAAGCCTGGCTTCCCTTGGCATCAATGAATACACAACACTGAAGGAAGCTGTTCCTTTCAGTTAGAGAGCTAAGTGAGATAGAGCTAAAGACATGTTTTTAAACATCATGTCAGAGATGAATAAATAATTGGATATCACAGCTGTCTCTCAATCAATCACTCTACTTTGCAGTTCTTCCCGTATGGCGACGCATCAAAGTTTGCACAGCACGCCTTTAGGACCTTCGACAAGAACAGCGACGGCACCATCGACTTCCGAGAGTTCATCTGTGCCCTGTCTATCACATCGCGTGGCAGCTTCGAGCAGAAGCTCAACTGGGCATTCAACATGTACGACCTGGATGGAGACGGCAAGATCACCAGGGTGGAGATGTTGGAGATCATCGAGGTAAGGAATCACATTGATGGCTGGTTTCCTAGACACAGATTAAGCCACATTCTGGATTAAAAAGCTATTTCCTCCATTGAAATAGCTTTTTAGGAGGCCTCCCGGGTGGCGCAGTGGTCTAGGGCACTGCATTGCAGCGCTAGCTGTGCCACCAGAGACTCTTGGTTCGCGCCCAGGCTCTGTCGCAGCCGGCCGCAACCGGGAGGTCCACAATTGTCATTGCGCACCAGAGACTCAGAGACCACACAGTTGGTGTGGCTGGCTTCCTGGTTGGAGGTGTGCTGTGTTAAGAAGCAGTTGTGTTTCAGAGGGTGAGATAGTAATTATTAACAATTGGATACCACGAAAAAGGGGTAAAATAAAAAAGCTTTTTAGTCCATTATTAAAATTAGGTTTAATCTGTGTCCGGGAAACCAGCCCTATACTGTGTGTTTAAAACAAATTACACTGGATTGTTACCATGACGTTTATATACCATTTGTTAAAGCTATCTATCCAGTTTGAAGTAATCAGCAGTGCATGTTATTAGAATGTATTCTGCAAAGACAAACATGGCTAAAAGGAAACATTGAGACAGAGGACGGTCAAGTTTAGCTAGATAATCAGGAGAATGTGTAGGACTACAGTGATATATTGTGGGGGACATTGGTAAATAACTGCAGTAGTATTGAGATTAAACTTTGAACATGTTAACATATTAACCAAGACTGTCTGAAAATAGGTATTTCATTAATTATACCCCTGTTCCTTTCTGTGGTATTGCCTTACTTATCATCCCTGCATGTCGTCCCCTGTGTCTCTCTAGGCCATTTACAAAATGGTGGGCACTGTGATCATGATGAAGATGAACGAGGACGGCCTGACACCGGAGCAGAGGGTGGACAGGATCTTCAGCAAGATGGATAAGAACAACGACGACCAAATCTCATTGGATGAGTTCAAAGAGGCGGCCAAGAGTGATCCTTCCATCGTGCTCCTCTTGCAGTGTGATATGCAGAAGTGAGAAGGAGGTGCTCATCTGTATAAAACCAGACGTGTACACTCTCTTTGGACAGGCAGCACATGTTTTAATGTCTCATTAAGTTCTTCTTCTCAGCCATTTCCACAGGAAAAAAATTATGCTTGGACTATTTTTCAATGGACTCGCTTCTTGTGGTTGTATGCATGAGAATGTGAAATAGCTGAATCATTTTGAATATATTATATTACACAATATCATGATACGTTTATATTTTATCAAACCTAACCTGCCAATGTGAATTGTACACCAGTAATCCTACTCCATTTACCCATTCACTTTTAGGCTAGCTTGTATATCAGTGAAGCGCTATACATTGAATTATTCTGTTCTTGCAGTATTTAGATGATCCATGTACACTGTGGCAGCTAGCTGCTAATGCTAATGCTAATGCTAATGCTTAACATACTGGTAATGAACAATAATTCCTATGATAATTGTAACTCGTCTCTATAATATCCAAACTTCTTGAGCTCTTGGAAAAATAGAGACTGGAACTGTGTAGGTTCCAATCTTTGCATGCATGTGTTATGTGTTCAGACTCTATAATCTAACCTCTTCAATTTTTGCATCCTCAAGAGCGGTAATTCCAGAAATAGCCCTCCGAAAAAGCGTTTGGTATTGTTGCATGGGATGTACAGTAGTGATTCACCAGACCATTATATTATTAACTTCCTGTGGGAGCATGTTGCCCTCATTATTAATAACATTACGTATGTGTAATTAATATGACACGAGTTCTTGAATGATAGCTAATTACGAGCCCTTGCTGTAACCTCTCACACAGAGTCCAGATGTATCTGAAAGTTGAGTATTGAATTAAAGTCCAGCACTATAGAACAACTAGTGAATAAATACGCTGCTGATGATATACTATATTTCCCTGATAATATTATTCTATTGCACTGTTGCCATCAATCAACACCAGGCCAATGCTTATCCATCTTCAATGGTATCAACCACCCATCACTCTTAGCATTGCTGGATACATAATGCGCCATGATAACTCCAAATTGGTTGTAATTCTCAGCCTGTATGTTTGCCCACTCGATTTACAATACAAAAGTAACATCACACATATCAATATGTTTACAGTAGCACAGAGCACGGCAAAAATTGAACAAATCTTGGCTTTCAAGCATGGCGTCCGGAGCTTGTGAATTTCCAAAGCCAGATACGAAAAGCCTTAAGAGTTTACTGGACATACTGCGTTCCTACAAAAGGTACTTTTATATAAGACAACTTTTTATTGAAGGTTTAATCTTCTAATCTCTCAATAAATCTAAGTTTACAATGGTCTGTGATGGTGCAGAACCCCTCCACGAGTTGCAAGAAGTGCTAGGTAAAAAAAAAACAAAGCTTCTGTTTCAAATTGACTCCTATATGGATTGCAGATATCGTGAAAATGTGCATTTCATTGAACATTGACCCATTTACCATTTCGAAGCTATGCAGGCATGTACTGGCAAACATTCCACTCATTATACTAGTGGAAGCTGACACCGTTTTCTGACAGTTCTGGATACAGCATAATGTAGACTTGAATGCTCATTATTGGTTATTATTTGTCTATACTATTATGTGTACAGGATGATCCAAACTTCATGGCAACAATCTTTGTCAAGTAAATGTTTCTACTGAATATGAAAAATCTAATTTAAAAGATAAGTGACTGTGTATTTTTTTTTTGTTTGTTTGTTCTTTTTATACATGTGGCATGTGTTGCACCCAAAATTACATAGTTACATTCTTTATGTAGTACTAATGAAACTCAATAAAAACATCTATGGGCTTTTTCAAAAGGCATGGTCTGGTAAGTGTGATGCTATTCCTTAACCAATCAATCAAGAATGTTACACATTTCCGTGATTGATACGCCAACATAGAAATGATGCAAGTTGACAATTGGTTAGGTTCCAAAGGTATACATGTTGTGGTGCATTTATTGTTGTTTGAGGTGAATTATTCACCTTTCAAGATTCTCTGATTTAACCATTTCTGTCTATTTTCCCGCCAATGTCTGTGATTGCATTTATTACAAACAATGACTGTTGGTTAAGCTAAGATTTGTTATATAATCAGGGGTAAAAGTAAGGCGGTACGGTCCGGTACGGCATCCCAGCAAAATAGGGGGGGTTACACCGTGGGGGTACGCCATACCGGTAAAACATGAGCCTCTCACAATAATGAAAACAAAATGTCAAGAAAACTGTAGGCTGTTACACCATTATTTATTTCAAGGGAGGCATTTGGCCTCCCTTGATCATTTTAGGCCATCAGCATTGAGCTAAACTGAGTGAGCTCAGCTGTGAATGGCACACAAAAAAAAAGCGTCAAGGGAAGCCAGTTTGGATTTGGCTTCACACCAATCACATCACATTAGAAGCCAAACATCATTGACAGAACACTTGAATTGTTACATCTCATATAATCTGCCTTTTCCTAAATTAGACATGGATGGAGATAGGGATTTGTGGTTTTACTTAATTTTACATACTGGCCAATAATTATAATTAACGGCGATTCCAACCATAAATTCATACATTGTGCCCTTGGCCTAAGAGGATGGAAGTTCAACATGTAACTAGATGTAGTAACATCAGACTAATGTTAACTAGCTGGCCTGGCACATCGTTGCCCATGAAAGGAAGTTAGGCTAGAGAGCAAGCATTTTAGCCAGGTAGACTAAGACAACAAAAACTAAAAACGTGTATGACAGAATCATAGACCGTTTAGGCAACATGAAAGAGGATGGCATGGGCATTTCTCTACAAGTAGGGTGAGTCAACATATTTTTTCTACATGCGGGCACACACGCAAACACACACACACACACAACCCTACAGCATGGTAACTCTCCGTGGTTCTAAATCAATAGTTGTTTTGTAGTCTGAAAATGTTGGAAACGTTAACTCGCTTGACCATGCTGTAGGTCATGTAACTGCTTGTTACATGCAGTATGTTTTGTGGACTTCACTGGATCGGTGTTGCTCTCCGGTTTTGTGATGAAACAAAGGTGTGGTTGAATTTATTCTGCCATTGTCTTTTTATTGTCTCGGCCTTAGGCCTACAGTATATAGACACTACATGACCAAAAGTATGTGGAACATCTCATTTCAAAATCATGGGCATTAATTTAGAGTTGGTCTCCCCTTTGCTTCTATAACAGCCTCCACTCTTCTGGGAAGGCTTTCCACTAGATGTTGGAACATTGCTGTGGGTACATGCTTCCTTTCAGCCACAAGAGCACTGACGTTGGGCGATTAGGCCTGGCTCGCAGTCTGCGTTCTAATTCATCCCAAAGGTGTTCAATGGGGTTGAGGTCAGAGCTCTGTGCAGGCCAGTCAAGTTCTTCCACAGTGAACTCGACAAACCATTTCTGTATGGACCTCGCTTTGTGCACAGGGGTATTGTCATGCTGAAACAGGAAGTGGCTTTCCCCAAACGGTTGCCACATAGTTGGAAGGACAGAATTGTGTAGAATATCATTGTATGCGGTAGCGTTAAGATTTCCCTTCAGTGGAATTAAGGGGCCTAGCCATGAAAAACAGCCACAGGTCTTCATTCCTCCTCCACCAAACTTTACAGTTGACCCTTTGCGTTCGGGCAGGCAGCGTTTTCCTGACATACACCAAACACAGATTTGTCCGTCGGACAGCCAGATGGTGAAGCTTGATTCATCACTCCAGAGAACGCATTTCCACCGCTCCAGAGTCCAATGACGGTGAGCTTTACACCACTCCAGCCGGGGATCTTAGATTTGTGTGCGGCTCCTCGGCCATGGAAACCCATTTCATGACGCTTCTGATGAACAGTTCTTGTGCTGGCGTTTCTTCCAGAGGAAGTTTTGAACTCGGGAGTGAGTGTTGCAAACGAGGACAGAAAATATTTACGTGCTACTCGCTTCAGCACTCAGCGGCCTCTTTCTGTGACCTCGTGTGGCCTACTACTTTGCGGATGAGCTGTTGTTGCTCATAAACATTTCCACTTCACAGTTGACCGGGGCACCTCTAGCAGGACAAGATATTTGACAAACTGACTTGCTGGAAAAGTGCAGTGGTGACCCGTCAATCAGGCCTGGTGGGGCATTATTATAAATAATAATAACCAAATGATTCGTTTTTTAAAAACCTGTTTTGCATGTTATTTTGGCATTAATACTTGTCACATATCAGTTTGCAAACAACGTAAAAAATACATGAGCATTGAGTTAAGAAGTCGCATACAAACATGATCTCTTTTTTGCTTTCTTGAGTAAGGCAGCTCCAAAATGTAGGTGTTTCAGCCTAGCTCAGTGCTTTCTGTGGTGGTGGGGCAGCCAGTGGAAAATACGGAGCGTAGGGGTTGGTAATGTTCTCTAGTTGCGCTGTGATTGGCTCAGTGTTCTGTAACTCATTGGGACACGACACCACCACAAAATCTACGGGGAGAGCTCGAAACTTCAAGCCCCTTGGGTGCTGCCATGGAGTTACATTAGAACTGCCCAAAAGGCCAAATAAATTAACTGAACAATTTTGATAAAAATCTATGTCAAATTCATTCTGACAAATATATTGGTATTATGTAAAAGCTATAGAGGCCATTTGAGAGCTATCAGGATTAGCTCACATACTGAGATGGAGTGTTTCACTGTTGTGATCAAACATCATGTACCAACAGCAATTCATGTTTATCAGGAAATGATGAAAGTACAATTTGCATCTCACAGAGAGGGACCTATGTACATTAAGACACAAATATGAATTCAAAAGAATGTGGGAATATTCAATATACAGTATTCGTATTCTCAGTATTGTGGACTATAGGGAGAGTTGTGTACTAAAAGGGCCAGTCGTGGGCTAAAAAGCTTGCTCAATGGAGATTATCCATTGAGCTTTTTTTGTACAGGGTTAAGCTTCATCTGTGTCTGGGAAACCACGCCCTGACCAAACTAGAATAGAGACATAAAAAAGGAACTAAGGTCAGGACGTGACACACATTTATACATGGATAAACATATATATTATATACATGTATATCTAAAAGAAAGTGTCTGTCCTATATATGAGGGATATAACATTATATTTAACCCCTTATTTTAGGCACTAAACTATCTCCAGATACAGTGCCTTCGGAAAGTATTCAAACCCTTTACACAAAGCTTTATTCTAAAATGATTTAAATATTTTTAAACATCTCAGCAATCTACACACAATACCCCATAATGACAAAGTGAAAACCGGTTTTTAGACATTTTTGCAAATAATAAAACAGAAATACCTTATTTACATAAGTATTCAGACCCTTTACTATGAGACTCGAAATTGAGCTCAGGTGCATCCTGTTTACATTGATCATCCTTGAGATGTTTCTACAACTTGATTGGAGTCCACCTGTGTTAAATTCAATTGATCGGACATGATTTGGAAAGTCACACAACTGTCTATATAAGGTCCCACAGTTGATAGTACAGAGTCAGAGCAAAAACCAATCCATGAGGTCGATTGCTCAGTTTGGCCAGGAGCCAGCTCTTGGAAGAGTTTTGGTGGTTCCAAAATTCTTCCATTTAAGACTTATGGAGGTGACTGTGTTCTTGGAAACCTTCATTGCTGCAGCAATTTTTCGGTACCCTTCCCCAGATCTGTGCCTCGACACAATCCTGTCTCGGAGCTCTACGGACAATTCCTTCGAACCTCATGGCTTGGTTTTTGCTCTGACATGCACTGTCAACTGTGGGACCTTATATAGACAGGTGTGTGCCTATTTTCTCTTTGTCATTATGGGGTAATGTGTGTAGATTGATGAGGGGGAAAAAATAATACATTCATTTTAGAATAAGGCTGTAACGTAACAAAATGTGGAAAAAGGGAAGGGTTCTGAATACTTTCCGAATGCACTGTACACATACAAAAATGTACTCATTGCACTGTGACGCACCACCTCCCTGTACTGTTAGTCGCTAATGTCTCTTCACCTTCAGTGGCTCCATCTCTTCAGCCAGCTGTTCAATCCTGTTCCTCCCGTCAACATACTGGCAATCAACTTCCTTGGTAGTTTTCTCATGCTCCTCCAGCTCCTCCTTTGCTTCCTCCACAGTTTTCTTCTCACCATTCGATTCTCTGCTGGTTCTCTTGAGCCACTTCTTCCTGTAGCATTTGATGAAGTTAGCACGGTCAATTTAATGTAAAGGTTTTACAGAATCAATCAAACCAACATCGATCATCTCCATGGGAAATCAAAGCATCATTTGTAATCATGGATCAATAAAGTTGTATTTTTACCAAAGTGCAGATGTCCTCAGTCTGTTCCTCCTCGACATTCTCAAGCTCAGTCACACTGGCCTTGACCTGATTCACTGTGGCCTGCATTCAAAAATACAGGTAAACAGTTAAACAGCATTCATGTCATACATTAAATAATCATCATAATAATCATGGATCAATAAAGTTGTATTTTTACCAAAGTGCAGATGTCCTCAGTCTGTTCCTCCTCGACATTCTCAAGCTCAGTCACACTGGCCTTGACCTGATTCACTGTGGCCTGCATTCAAAAATACAGGTAAACAGTTAAACAGCATTCATGTCATACATTAAATAAAGGTGTATCATGCACAATAACAGACAGCAGCACTCTGATATACAGGACATGCATTTTTATTTTTGAGATGCAATTATCACAATTGTAACAAGCATGCTTACAGTCACAACACAATACCAGTCTTTTTCAGTCATTATGGGGTCATGATGGTGCTGAAGTGTGATGAAGCAACGCATCTGACTGTTGTCTATTCAATGCATCAATGTTTACATTTTATACAGCAGTGACTGACACATTACAACACAGTTCAAGACATTACCAGGGCCATGATGGTGTTGTGTAGTTTGGCCTCCATGCGCTGGATGTCCTCAGTGACTGAGCCCAGGTGAAGATGAAACCCGGGAGAGCTGGCCCTTGTAGTTTTTCAGCTCTGACTCCAATTTGCTGAGAAATGCAACTACAAATCAATACAATTCTGAAAGACAAGATCAGGTTTAGGGCGGAAACTTAATTCCCTTCTATTATCGCCTCCTGGAAAAAGAGATCAGTCCTCTCATGGGACTTCCTGGTTAAATAAAACATGAAATAAATAGATAGAAAATATTTACTGCTGATGTGTTTCTGTACAAGCTCTTTCATCAACCAATACAATATGAACATTGAACACATCTAAATAACTTAAAAGACATCCTCCAGCGATTGTTTTGCTTTTACTGTTGAAAGCGATATCCCAAGTATACTGTAAATACAGTTGAGTACACACACTAAAGAGCAAAAGATAGATATATTTTGAGCAAAATAGTGTTGTTTTTTTACACAACTGAAAACTTCAAGGAGTAGGGCATTCAAGGAGTTGGTCTGATGAGAATCTGTAATGTCATCGACCTCCCCCCTTGCTTGAGGAACAATAGAGGAGAGATAGAGAACAAAAGAGGAACCCCCTCACTTGTGCTATGTCATGACATACCTGGAACACCTACTGAGATGTGCCCCTTGTTAAGTAAATCAGGTCTTAAATGAGGTGAAAAGGAGAATGGGGTGGAAAATAGTACAGACCAGATGAACAAAATAGTTACTTACCGAATTTCTGTCTCCAGATCTCCCCTGAGGTATTTGGCCATGCCGAAGTCTGGGGTGTAGTATCGGTTGCGGTAAACCTGATCTCCTTCGACAGTGAAGGCCTCGCGACAGTTCCTCGGTGGGTCGGCCTTGTCGCATCACCCTCCTGGCTGCGTTCTTCCCCTGCAATTAAAATAGGGGAAGAGACATTGGTACCTGGGCACTTTATAACCATCGACTCGAGCAAGCAAGGGGTCTGTCTACCTTTTACATTTGCAGCAAAGTCTACTGCCAACTTAAACTACCTTCATCAAACTTCAGCCACATACAGTGCCCATTCTATGCAAGACAGCCTGATACATTACATGATGGTACAGTTAGAAGCACAATTGTCAAAACCACTTTTCTATCTTTCAATTTGATCTACCTCAATGCACTCTCCTTCAAACAGTTTGTTGGACTGTGCATGCAACATGTAAATATAATGAACTTGATCAGGGTAGAAACTAACTTTGATGATGAGAATGGATTCTATGGCCCTCCTGTCAATGAGACAGTTGGTAATGACTGGGTTGGCTATGCTTAGAGAGTCCAGCACCGAGGGGTAGTCAGGATGATTGACTCCCCTGAAACACAACAGAATACAAAAACACATTTCTACAAAATAGCTTTACTGACTCAACATGTTTATATACAGTTTGTTATGTGCATATGACATAATTATTTGTTAACATTAAGACTTCTCCACACACAGCGATAACTAAATATGGTCATTGACCAAATATGGTCAATAGTAGCTACCGCTATTCAACAACAACAATAAAAATGATGTCAGCTTTCCAAATGGCACCATATTCCCTACATAGTGCACTACTTTTTTCTTTCTTGGTTAAGAATTGAGACTGGGTTATTGACCTGTGATTTATGGTAAAAGAGGCTTTTAAAGTACAGACATTAGTGAAAGTGAGCAACATCATTAAACTCTCCATTGAACATATACAAACACACACACACTGACACCGCCACAGACACTCACACACAATCGTAAATCACTTTATTTATCTAGTCTCCACATTTGAAGAAGTCATAAGTATTTGGACAAATTCACTTATAATGTATTAAAGTAGTCAAAAGTTGAGTATTTGGTCCCACATTCCTTGCACGCCAAGACTACATCAAGCGTGTGTCTCTACAGCCTGGTTGGATGCATTTGGGGGATGTCTGTAGAGTCACAAGCTTGACGTAGGCATGACTTGCAAGGAATGTGGGACTGAATAATACATGTTTGACTACTTGAATACACTGTAAGCTGAATTTTTCCAAGTACTTATGACTGCTTCACATGGGGGGACTAGATACATAAAGTGCTTTCATTTCCAAACAGTAAAACAGATACGTGTGAAAATACCCTTGAATAAAAGGTGACATTATGTACTGTCGACTCACATGAAACATTTCAAATCCAAAATGCTGGAGTATAGAGACAAATTTAAAATGTTATCTTCACTGTCCAAATACTTATGGAGGGGAACAATAGTATGTGGAATGGGAGTCTGTAACACGAGACTTTACCTTTCACCATTTTTCACGAAACCCTTCAATGATACTCCTCTGTTAGTGATGGCGGCCTTTCCACCAAGACCCACTATTACAGCAGTCAGGATGACACTTTTCCCACCTGCAAAAACAAATCAGATCAAATTCACATGGCAAAACAACATAGCCGAAATTGGTCCCACTCTATAGGACGCATTTATAGTACAATGAATAGCCACAATAAAAAAATCAACTTGAATGAGTAGGTGTGTCCTAACCTTTGACTGGTACTGTATGTTGTATTTTAGACCCTATTTTACATCATTGGAGGTGTTGGTTTTGTGGCTGCCATCGGTTGAGACACAGCATACTATTGAATGCAGGGTAGGTGTCAGATATAAGAGAACGTTGACATGAGTGGGAATATCCATTGTTACAAATTAAACGGTCAGTCTTTTATAGGAAACCTATTGAAATCATAGAAATATAGACAATAGAATTTAAAAAATACCCATTCAAGTTGGCATTTGACGGTGGGTGGACCGGCGTAATTGGAAGTTAGAGTTGGAATTTAATTTAAATGTCAGGAGTCTGAAGGGATATGTCCATTCTATTAATTATATTTCTATGATTGAAATGACACCCACCCTGTATTCAAGAGTATGACAGACACACCACAAACACTTCAGATTATGTCAAATAGAGTCCAAACTAAAACATTTGAGATTTTTAAATTTTTTTATAATTGATGTTAATAGTTAATTTTTTTGTATTTATTATTAAACACTTTTTTTTTTACAAGAAATCATAGAATAGTTTGACAATCTTGTTTGTAAGCTTTCGAATGATATCAAACACGATCATTTTCAATGATGAAGACATGGATGTCTCATGGTGAGGTATGCAAAATTGGTCAACTTTGAGCACCTCTAAGGTTCCGTTGAAATCCAAAGGGGTGCAGTCAGAAAGCGATTGAAATCATATGGAATGACCCAGAGGTAAGATAAGGCAGAGAAAACATGTATATATCGTAAGGCATACAAAGTGACAGTTTAAAAATCCTCTTTCTTACATTGTTGCCAACATTCTGCAACGATACGCCATCCCATCTGGTTTGCACTTAGTGGGATTATCATTTGCTTTTCAACAGGACAATGACACAAAACACACCTCCAGGCTGTGTGAGGGCTATTTGACCAAGGAGAGGGATGGAGTGCTGCATCAGAAGACCTGGCCTCCACAGTCACCTGACCTCAACCCGATTGAGATGGTTTGGGAAGAGTTGGAATGCAGAGTGAAGGAAAAGCAGCCAACAAGTGCTCAGCTTATGTGGGAACTACTTCAAGACTGTTGGAAAAGCATTCCTTATGAAGCTGGTTGAGAGAATGCCAAGAGTGTGTAAAGCTGTCATCAAGGCAAAGGGTGACTACTTTGAAGAATCTAAAATATATTTTGATGTATTTAACACTTTTTTGGGCTACTACATGATTCCTTATGTGTTATTTCATAGTTTTGATGTCTTCACCCCTCTTCACGTAAGCTGGATGTCATTTGGGCGGTGGACCATTCTTGATACATTGCAGTAATTGACACAAACCGGTGCGCCTGGCACCTGCTACCATATCCAGTTCAAAGGCACTTACATTTTTTGTCTTGCCCATTCCCCCTCTGAATGGCACACATACACAATGTACGTCTCAATTGTCTCATGGCTTAAAAATTGTTCTTCAACCTGTCTCTTACCCTTCACCTACAGCGATTTGAAGTGGATTCAACTAGTGACATCAATAAGGGATCAGAGCTTTTACCTGGATTCACCTGGTCAGTCGACGTCATTGAAAGAGCAGGTGTTCTTCATGTTTTCCAGACACTCGGTGTATGCGACCATTTTATAAATGGTATAATTGCGTGATATGATTGCTATTTGCAACCTCTACTCCCTACTTTGCCCCTAGATGAATGGGTTTCACCACTGAAGTCTTGCATCAGTACACAAGTGTCTATCCTAAAGAAAATAAAAAAGTAATACAATTACTCATCATTTAAGAAGCGCAGAGAAAGGGGTTGCTGGATAGAAATCTGTGCGTCCCAGAACAGCCATTCTCTCCTCCACTGTTCTTAGTCCTGCCATCTGGTGGATGTAGTTAGTGCTGGTGTACTTGGGGATGGTTTGTAGTTTTTGCACCAGGCTGGACAGGCATGTTCAAGCAGGGGTCGGCTGTACTGCATACGTTGATAAGCAACTGCTTGTTAAGTTTACGTTATGGTTAGGGTAAGGTTTAGAATAAGGGTTAAGGTTAGAGTTAGGGTTAGTAGATAGTTGATTTGTTACTGATAGTACGTCTGGAGATGCTCTACAGACTATCCAAATAAAGTGTTACCTATTTATTTAGTTAGTTGGTGTGTAGACCTGAAATTGTCAGTAGTGGAAATCATTGTCACTGGCATCCATTTAGCTCTGTATTCAAACGGGTATTTACAGGAAGTACAGCCATGTTGATGTTGTTTTTCTCTTCATTCTCTTGGAAAGTTATATTTGGTACTGAACTGCTCTGATAGTGGTAGCCACTTTTGATGCATTGAAAGATGTTTGGTTTTAACGCATTGCATCAGTTGTAGAGACTAAAGAAGTGTACGTAGACATTTTACTGTATACTGTGAGTTAGTTGCACACATGTTCAACTCAATAAAGTAGTCGTGTAATTCACCTCATACAGTTTTCTCTCTCTGTGACATTCCCTTACCAGATGATGAGGAAGCTGTACTTTGGTATGGTGCAGTCTGGTTCCTGGTGTCGCTTTGATGAGTTTAACTACATCGATGTGGGCGTACTGTCAGTCATCGCTGATCAGCTTCAGTTCATGAAGGCTGCCAAGCATAGTAACAGTTTATAGTGTGCCACTTGACCTTACAGTATTCATTAGACTGCTTGTATTGCTATGGCTTAAAAGTTGTTCATTTTCCATTGATTTAACTTGACAGATAAATAGTTCAGTTTAAGTTTTCACATGTATATTATAATGACCTGTTTTCCCCCAAAGGCTTGTGTTCGAGGGAAGAGATATCCTCAAGTGGATTCTTCATCCCCATGAATCCAGCATAACATTTTCTGTCATGTTTTGTTTCAGATCATAACCTTTTAATGACCTTTTATAACCTTCCGATAACATCACAGCTAATACCACAGAATAGGTCTGAAAAACGGACTCGGTTGATCTCGCTCTTTGTGCGGATCTAACTGACAACCTAAAGTCTCTGAAACGGCCTGTTTCCGTGATGGCACCTGACTTTGACCTGCTCGCCGAGATCATGTTGTCCTCAGAGGGCTTTAAATCAGCCAAATCAAGTATCCAGGAAGAACGTCAACCTCTACCAGCTCGCCAGGAAGCAGCTGTCCTAGCAGGTTGGAGTTGCAGAACATTCCAAACACTTCAGTTAGACATTTCATTTAAAACTGTTTCACAGTTCAGTTTAATATCAAATACATAACTGTTCATGTTCATAACTGTTCATAGCTATGACATCCTGAAAACTTGTGCTGCCTTTTGTTCATGTCTTTACAGTCTTTCATTTTGTTCTTTTTTTCCCTCCCTTTTGTGGTTCTACTGTACTCGAGGACCATTGTGATTTTGGAATGAGAGCCATACAGTCAGTGCTAGTTCTCACTGGTCAGAAGATTCCCAGCTCTGTCATAAGTATTAAAGGTCTAATGCAGCTGTTTTTATCTCAATATCAAATCATTTCTGGGTAACAATTAAGTACCTTAAATCAATTTGTTATTTTCCATGTAAGCTATTATATCAAATTCATGTATTAAAAGAATGCTGAGTATATGTGGTATTCAACAGTCAGTCAACCGGTGCAGACTGCCATGCGGAAACAGAATCAATAGAGCCTCTCTTTTGGTACTGTCCATCGGGGGTTTGTTTTTGGAGTCAGGTCCAGGAATGTTTGTTATGCCATAATATCAGGATGCGGTTGGACCTGCAAACTATTGCTGGGGGATTTGAAGGACCACAGTCAGTAAATAGGAAATATCATTGTGCTCTTGGCAGAAATGTTGCAAATGGGGAGGTTCAAGTCCCTAGTGAGACACCATGGGAGAATGGAGGGGTGTATTGCAAGAGGAAATGGTAGAATGATGATTTATTGGGAAGGATGGGTTGATCTGTGGCTGTCTGAAGGGTGGAATTGATGAGTTTTGTAATAATTATATACACAAATGTACAGTATACTGTAAATGTTAGCGGTCCTCCAATCAGGGGTGAGGGTGGGGATGGGATTATTGTATGTTTTGCTTTTTGCTATTTATGTTTTGTGGTTTGGTTTCATGCTGTGAGCGGTGTGTGTGCTGGTCCTGATAGTTATAGGTGTGCTCGCTTGTTTTTTCCGGCCCTTGGAAAATGCCTTTGGGCCGGGGGCGGGGCTTTGCCTTGCCAACATCTCCGGGATGGTGGGGGCGAGGGCACCCACTGACCAGAGCACCCACTGACCAGAGCACCCACTGTGGGAAAGGCCATTTATATTGTCTGTATTGTACTGTTGTTTTAAAGAAAAAATTATATATGTATAAAATATTTTGAAAATATACAGTTTCTTTTGTATATATACAGTTGTATATACTGTATATATACAAAATAAAAAGTACCTTATTGTGATTATTTTCCATTCAAATTTTCGAAAAGAAACAAAAATTGCTTCTAAAAAAATTTTCAAACTAAAATTTTGCTAGGACTGTCTGAGTGGAGTGGTCTTAGTGAGGGGCCTAATTGGAGGATCTTAATTGGAGGGAAATGTAACCTGAAAACTAGCTGTTATTGGTAGAGAGGTTGGCAACTCTCTTAGTTGTTGGTCAATTAATTTATACCTCCTGGTGATGCCGCCAGGCAGGTCAAAACTCCACCCATGCAAAACAAGCTGAAATTTCAGGTGGTCTTTTCAAACAGCTCTTACACTGAAAGGGTATTATCATAATTGTAACAATTTCACAGTATTATTCCATCCTCATTGTGTTTAAATATATATAAAACACAGGTAAATCACAGTTTTGACTGCACTGGGCCTTTAAGTACCTTACTGTGATTATATATTACCGTTTTAATTTAAAACAAACAATAATAGCTTCTTAGCAAAGAGCAATTTATCAAGCAAGAATATAGCTAGGACTGTCTGAGAATGGTCTGTGGGGAGGGGAAACTGAAAAGTAGATGTTATTGGCAGAGAAGTTTGGAACTCATCGTAAGATAGCTAGGTGGGACAACCACATATCACAGTCATAGTAAGTACAATTCTCCTCAATAAAGTTGCTATCATCCCTTGTATGATCTAAATTGATATTGTTTTATGATGATACCATCTATCTTTTCATATTTGTGAAAATCTTTCTAAAACAGAAAACGGACACAATTCAATCGGTATCAATCAACAAAGAGGTAAGAATATGTACTGTATGCTATGAGAATATGTTGAAGGCTAGCTGTATTGGGTGCAGATGACTGAACTGCTCACTTTTGTGTCTGTGTCTGCAAGTATCTGTACAACATCTGAATAAAATCCAAAGTATGAATACTGTCACTGGCATGTTTTGTTAATCTGTATAATTACTATTTTTTGAACTCACAGACTTCACCCTATACACCATGAATATGACAGGAAACCTGTTTGATCACCATGTACTGCAAAATCATTCTGGCTATGGATACGGAGAACATCAACACATTAACATCAACACATCAGAGGATATATCGATTGGACTTGGGGCTCTGCTGGGAGTTTACCTCATATTTAGACTTTTTTATTCTGCTTTGCCATTTAAATCATAATAAATACTGACAACTAAAATATTGTGTTATTGTTGTTATTGTCATGCATATTATTCATAATAATAATATTGGAGGGGGGTAGATAAAAAAGGAACCCCAAAAGGTTCTTTAAAAGGTTATTCGAGGATCCATTCAAAGGGGTTCTTCACAGAATTTAAAGGGGTTCCCCCATAGTTTCAATTTGAAGAACCCCTAAAGGATACTCCAGGAACCTTTATTTTTAGACTGTAATCCAGACGGGAGATGACAAGTGCCTGGATTAGGACCTACCCCGGTTCCTGTGTGAGTCGTACTCCGCAGATGTTGAGTACTCTAGAGGACTACTTTAGCAAATTTCGACGATGAGGAACTATATCCAAATTTCAGTACAGCCCTCCAGGCCTCGTTGAAGACCAAATGCGGCCCGGGCAAAAGGAGTTTGACTCCCCTGGTCAAACTCAAGATGCATTATGTTCAACCAGGCCTACTCTTTAGGAAGGCTTCCCGGACTCAGATTAAACCTCGTCCTGGAGAATCTCAGATTACACTTAATTTGGGTCCGCTAAACTAGACCCAAATCTGTTACAGGTTTTCATCTAATACCCCATAATGACAAAGTGAAAATATATTTTTTGTAATCTTTTCAAATGTATTGAAATAAAATACAGAAATATCTAATTTACATAAGTATTCACACCCCTGAGTGAATACGTGTTAGAATCACCTTTTGCAGCGATTAAGGCTGTAAGTATTTCTGGGTAAGTCTCGAAGACATTTGCACACCTGGACTGTACAATATATTTGGCCATTATTATTTTCAAAATTCTTCAAGCTGTGTCAAATTGCTTGTTGATCATTGCTAGACAACCATTTTCAAGTCTTGCCATAGCTTTCCAAAGATATTTAAGTCAAAATTGTAACTCGGCCACTCAGGAAAATTCACTGTCTTCTTGGTAAACTACTCCAGTAAGGGATTTGGCCTTGTGTTTTAGGTTATTGTCCAGCTGAAAGGTGAATTAATCTCCCAGTGTCTGGTGGAAAGCGGACTGAACCAGGTTATCCTCTAGGACTTTGCCTGAGTTAGGCTCCAAACCGTTTATTTGAAAAAAAAACTCCCCTGTCCTTAATGTTTACAAACATACCCATAACATGATGCAGCCAACACTATGATTGAAAATATGGACAGTGGTACTCAGTAATGTATTATATTTGCCCCAAACATAAGACTTTATATTCAGGACAAATCTTTTTTTGCAGTATTACTTTCGTGTCTTGTTGCAAACAGTTGTTGGAATATTTGTATTCTGTACAGGCTTCCTTCTTTTCACTCTGTCAATTAGGTTAGTACTGTGGAGTAACAATGTTGACTCCAATTCTACCCACAGTTGTATCAAATAGGCTGGATGTCCTTCGGGTGGTGGACCATTCTTGAGACACACGGGAAACTGTTGAGCATGAAAAACCCAGCAGAGTTGCAGTTCTTGACACACCTGTTTGCCTGGCACCTATTACCATACCCCGTTCAAAGGCACTTACGTCTTTTATCTTGCCCACTCAGCCTCTGAATGGCACACACACACAATCCATGTCTCAATTGTCTCAAGGCTTAAAAATCCTTCTTTAGCCTGTCTCCTCCCTTTTATCTACACTGATTGAAGTGGATTTAACAAGTGGCATCAATAAGGGATCAAAGCTTTAACCTGGATTCAGCTGGTCAGTCTATGTCATGGAAAGAGCAGGTGTTCTTAATGTTTTGTATACTTGGCGCATTTTTCAACTGTGCTGTAATTTTTCAGAAAAGCTCTGAGCCTTTCTATTCTCATAGTTTCTACAGATTATAAATTAAAGATGACTATGTTTACTAAGAGTATTATTATTATTATTATTGACCTCTCTGGTCTTTGTGGTTGAATCTGTGTTTGAAATTCCCTGCTCGACTGAGGGACCTTACAGATAATTGTATGAGTGGGGTATAGAGATGAGGTAGTCATTCAAAAATAATGTAAAACACTACTATTGCACACAGATTGAGTCCATGCAACTTATTTACGCTTGCCATAACAAAGGGGTTGAGTATTTATTGACTGAAAACATTTCAGCGTTTCATTTGTAATTAGGAAATAATTACAAATGAAAATATTTGGAAAAACATTATTCAACTTTGACATTGTGAGGTATTGTGTGTAGGTCAGTGACAACAAATCTCAATGTAATACTTTTTTTCATTCAGGCTGTAATACAATAAAATGTGGAAAAAGTCAAGGGGTGTGAGTACTTTCTGAAGGCACTGTAGTTGTTTTTAATTTAAAAAATGTATTAACTTCTTTTTTCCCCTGATAGTTAAATATGAATTGATTAATAATCTGGTAATTTTGTATGGATTTTTCAGCACTGTGATGCTGGAATGTCCGTTTTTTAAATTCTGCTAGCTAGCTAACAAAGATGGAACTGGGAGTAGCTGGAGTAGCTGGAACTGGGAGCTGTTTTTGTTTGAATGTGGACATCGACTTTAACAGCTTGAGAGGCACTGAGAAGTGAAGCAAGTGGATTGCGGAGTTAGCACTGAACCGTAAATATGAGTACAACTACTCTCATGATAACCGATGTGTGGTGGGCTTTCCGGCGCAAATGGCTACACTTCCGTGTGTGCTACACATCGGTACTGTAGAGGAGTAGCTAGCTAGCCAGCGACCTACGGAGTCCATAAGGAGAGACTGAGGACGTCGGAGGCAGTGATGTGTGCTGACGGCTGCGGACCTGTCTCTGACTCTGATATGACCACTGAACTCCCTAGCTGCGGCTGTGGCCCTCCTCCCTCCACCGCTCAGACCATTCTACCTCCATTCTTGCCTCCCAGATGTTTTGATATTGTTCAATTTGTTGTATCTCATCTTATTCATTTAAATGTTTATTGTATGTTTTACTGTAATTCAGCTTTTAGCTGCCATAGTACCCATGAAACGAAATGCAATGAACCATTATCATCATCATAGTCATACAGTAGTTTGTTATACTAAGTGAGAATATTTTGAGTAGTATCAACTTTTATGATATTTCTCCCCTCCAGGATCCAGTTGACCTTGACTGGAAGCTCAGGGGCTGACATTTGGGTAGAAGCACCAGAAGCTGCTCAACATCCAGATTCCAGAAATGTCTATAGTCATGACCCTCTGCAGCATCCCGGGGGCTGTCATCAACTTCATGCAGGTGTTGATTCTTCTACTTTTCTGTCTATTTGCATGGATTTTGTGTTGTTTCCTATGCAGACATGTTCTGTGGTGGCACAGGACGAAATCTTGAGCCATTGTCAGAGGAAGAAATCGGGAAGACCTCTGCAGACATTGATTCCACAGAAAAAAGGTAAGTGTAACTGAAGTCTATTGCTGTTTTTGTAGTAACTATATTATCTTCATTCAGCTTTGGTAAAGTTACTGTGTATTTGCAATCTTACACAGGGAGGATAACAAGTGGTTTCTACAGAAAACTCCCGAAAAACTCACGACTCTTCCTGGGAAGCTGTTTGTCTTTTAATACTATATGCCTGGGCAGTTGGAGGAGTCCTCAACCATGTGGATGACTGATTATTTCCTGCAAACTACTAAAGACAAAAGCTATTGAATGTTGCACAAGCATCCAAACTCTGATCCACAAGTTGTTTGAAGGCGCACCTTGCGGTATGTGAATAGAATAATTAATATAGCCCAATAATAATTAAAATCCATTACATTTTCTATATTGGAGAAGTTATCCCTCTTCCATCAAACTTGCTTTTGTCTCTGAATATTCCAGGTGTGTCTTTACCGGCGTGGAATCGTATGATCTTCAAGTACATTGTGGATCCCATCGTTCCCCGGGATGAGTTGGTTCCTGGCACAGAGAGTCTCATACACAATGGTCTGCTCACACCTTTACCCCCGATGGAGTGCAGCAAGCATCCATACACTTTTCACATCGTACCATTCAAGAGTATTGCGTTCAAGTTCAACGTTATTTACCGTATGTAATACATACTGTACACTGGAAATCATACTCATCAGAGCTCTCACATTAAAAACAACAGCATTAAAAGTTGTGATTTTTTTCCCTTCTCCAGTAGATTATTAAAAAGCTAGCCTGCTACCACCCGGTTACTCAACCCTGCACCTTAGAGGCTGCAGGGTTCACTGGTCACTTTAATAATGGAACACTAGTCACTTGAATAATGTTTACATACTGCTTTACTCATTTCATATGTAAATACTATATTCTATTCTACTGTATTTTAGTCAATGCCACTCCGACATTGCTCGTCCTAATATTTATATTTCATTCCATTATTTTACTTTTAGATCTGTGTGTATTGTTGTGAATTGTTAGATATTACTGCACTGTTGGAGCTAGGAACACAAGCATTTCGCTACACCCGCAATAACATCTGCTAAATATCTGTATGTGACCAATAAAATTGGATTTGAGTTTCAACAAGCACTTTGTTACTCCCACTGCCAGCCATGCTGCCCCTGTCCCCCTTTGAGTTCTCCCTCAGAGCACTCCCCCCCCCCCCCCCCCCCCCCCCCCCCCCCCCGCTTCTCCTTCCACCCAGTACAGGAGAATGAGGTGCTGCCCTCAAAACCTCTCTTAATAAACTACACGTAATTTACCACACTGCCATCTGCTTTGTTACCAGTGCCCCCTTCAACACTCATCTCTGTGTCCTTTGAACCCTGGGTCAACTGTCTCCCGTCACCATGACGCCAGACCCACTGGTACCAATTTATTTACAAGTAGGCAAGTCCCCCCTCTACCTCAGCTCACTCCTCAGCAACCTGCACTCTGGTAGATATCACACTGGTCATTCCAAAGCCTGCACTTCCTTTGGCCGTCATTCATTCCAGTTTTCCGTTGCCTACTGCTGGAACGAGCTGCAAAAGATCCTTGGCACATTCATTCCACCACACTCCTTCAAAAACACTAACTGAGCTACTATCTGATCACTGTACCTGCTGATCATTAAATCTGCTGTGTTGACTTAGACTTTTTCTGGTCTAACCTACTGTCAATATTTCTTATTGTTGTATATTGGATGAATTTGTACCTTTCCTCTGTATAGTGTGTTTTATTTATGTTTAGTGGTTGTCCTGTCAAAGTTATGCCTCTTGGCCAGGTCATTATTGTAAATGAAAATTGGTTCTCAATTGACTTATCTGGTTAAATAAAGGTTAAGTAAATTCATTCATTCAACTTCTAGCTGCAAATGTGTACATGAAATAAACTCAAACTTAAGGTTACCTTTAGACATGAAGATTACGTCCAGAATCCTGCTGATAACCCAATTTCTGAAATTGTTTATAAGCTCCCAGGTCCTTCAGAACAAGGTAGCCAGAGTGTGTGTGGATATCCACCACAGATGGCTGCTCAGTACCTGCAGGAGATGAGGAGGCTCTACTACCTAGTCCCTAGCACCTTTACTGGGTACATTGACTCCTTTACCAAGATGTGTTGTTCAGAGGGCTCCAAGCTCAGTAATGTCAGATAAAGGGTGGAGATTGATTGATTGATTGATGTGGAAGAAGAGATGGAAGAAAGATGATGATGCAAGAAACAATCCTGCGGCAACAGGAAATGTGAATTACTATGTGGATTATAATTAATGGACATTTTTGTCGGGGTTGATACATTTCTCATTAAGGCAAATTAAGTCTGAAATTTCAGTGTAAACTACAAACTTTAGAAGCCTTTTTAAAACTCAAATGCGCCACAAGTTTACATTTCCGGAGTGGTCAAATTACGATCCTACATCTGTACAAACACATTCGCGTGCACACACACACTTTGATAAATGTGCTCTCTGTTGACTGTGGGTAACATTTTGTTTATGTAAACAATTTGTTCTTATTTTGTGTTGTAAAATTGTAGACTTCCACAGCTGATTTAAATAAAGTTTTGCCTCTGTTAGAGAAAGCAGTTCCAGCTCAAGGTGCTCTGGAATAGAGCGACATTTCAGAAATAAGGCAAGTGAACATAAACATGCTTAATTCTTCATAAGCATGCCTTTTACCTTCATAAACACTTGGGGTGGGGGGGTATTCACAATATTATTGTCAAATATACCTGATAAAAACAGTTTCCAACTATTGATTTGAGGCAGTCACACTGTCACTGTCAATATCTAATACTGGATTAATTGTGTGCAATAACCTTGGAGTAAGGCTGTTTTTCTTACCCTCTCTCCCACTAGTAGGACTTGGGATGGGCACAGGGAAACTTAAAGGTTATTTTACACCTTTGCAATTCATCGAGAATATGGTGTAGTGTCCTTATTTTCCTCGTCTAGGCACGGACCCAGCCTCCCACCGGTGTCTGGCCCAGGAGCCGAGGGGCAGCAGCTGCACCTGGACATGGTGTCTCTGGGTCAGGTCCTAAGGGCAGAGTAGCTCATCTACAAGGCCCAGGTCCTCAAGGGCCGCTGGCTCTTCCCGCAGACCTGCCACCTGGCTGCTTGCTTTGTGCCTAGACTGCAAACCGTGGTCAAGCTCTGAGTGGACAACAGAACGTATTGGTGCACCACACTGTTTTGAACTTTTATTTTTGCATGTTTTATGAGTTAATATAATGTTTATGTCAATGGCTAATGCTGTGTGAGACAACTAATGATGTAATATGTTTGTTGAAACCATGTCGAAGCACAAGAGGGTCCTGTGAGATTATCTCGAGGTGTGGTCCTCTCAGGTGCCGGCAGCACACAGGACCCAGCTGTAGATGGATGCCGCTTCACAGATCTGAGTGCGTTAAGTGTCTTTCATCCCTCCTCAGGTTGAAATGAAATGGCTCATACCTGGACCCTCATTTCTGTCTGTGGCTGTACGCTAAACCAGACCCAGTGTTCCCTGCCTCCATCCTGCAGAGCCATCAAGGTCTTCAGTCCCACAGCTCACCATTAGAGGGCGAACCACCTATAGAAGTATACACTGAGTGTACAAAACATTAGAAACAACTCCCTAATATTGAGTTGCACCCCATTTTGCCCTCAGAACAGCCTCAATTCGTTGGGGCACAGACTCTACAAGGTGTCGAAAGCGTTCCACAGTGATGCTGGCCCATGTTGACACACAATTGTGTCAGGTTGGCTGGACGTCCTTTGGGTGGTGGACCATTCTTGATACACATGGGAAACTCTTGAGCATGAAAAACCCAGCAGCGTTGCAGTTCTTGACACACTCTAACCGGTGCGCCTTGCACCTACTACCATATCCCGTTCAAAGGCACTTAAATATTTTCTCTTGCCCCTTCGCGCTCTGAATGGCACACATACACAATGTCTCAGTTGTCTCAAGGCTTAAAAATACTTCTTTACCCTGTCTCCTCCCCTTCCTCTACACTGATGGAAGTGGATTTAACACGTGACATCAATAAAGGATCATAGCTTTCACTTGGATTCACCTGGTCAGTCTGTGTCATGGAAAGACATGTCCCTAATGTTTTGTGCACACAGTATAGTTAGGGATGTTATTTGTATGGTGTACCCATGAGTGAACCAGTCAAATTGCCATCGTCTGAGGGGCTTTGTCTCTTCTTGAGATTCTACACAGCACACAACAATATCTATTGTTATTACAAATCCATTGCTAATGATTCTGTTCCTGACGATAGCTGGAGAGCCTCGGTTGAAAATACAGCAACTTCACTTCCTGTCCTGTAGATAGCGGTGGAGCCTCCTTCACACCATGAGTCCCAGTGGAGAGGTGACAGAGGAGCTTCTGTAAGATAAAATGCAGCCCAGAAGACTCTGCTCTTTAGCCTCTGCTTCTTTAACACACTGATACAACAATCAATAGTATAATTGTGATGTCATATGGAATCATGTAGTAACCCCCAAAAAAGTGTTAAATCTAAATACATTTTATATTTGAGATTCTTCAAAGTAACCACCCTTTGGCCTTGATGACAGCTTTGCACACTATTGTCGTTCTCTCATGAGGTAGTCACCTGAAATGCATTTCAATTGACAGGTGTGCCTTGTTAAAAGTTAATTTGTGGAATTTATTTCCTTCTTAATGCGTTTGAGCCAATCAGTTGTGTTGACAAGGTAGGGGTGGTATACAGAAAATGGTCCAGATTTAGCAAGAACAGCTCAAATGAGCAAAGAGAAATGACAGACTATCATTACTTTAAGACATGAAGGTCAGTCAATATAGAACATTTCAAGAACTTTGAAAGTTGATGAAACTGGCTCTCATGAGGACCGCCACAGGAAAGGAAGACCCAGAGTTACCTCTGCTGTAGAGGATAAGTTCATTAGAGTTACCAGCATCAGAAATTGCAGCCCAAATAAAACGCTACACAGAGTTCAAGTATCAGACACATCTCAACATCAACTGTTCAGAGGAGACTGCGTGAATTAGGCCTTCATTGTCGAATTGCAGCAAAGAAACCACTACTATGGGACACCAATAATAAGAAGAGACTTAATAAGGCCAAGAAACATGAGGAATGGACATTAGACCGGTAGAAATCTGTCCTTTGGTCTGATGAGTCAAAATTTGACATTTTTGGTTCCAACCGTGTGTGTTGTCTTGCTGGTGACACTGTGCATGATTTATTTTGAATTCAAGGCACAACTAACCAGCATGGCTACCACAGCATTCTGCAGCGATACAAAATCCCATCTGGTTTGTACTTAGTGGGACTATCATTTGTTATTCAACAGGACAATGACCCAACACACCTCCAGGCTATGTAAGGGCTATTTGACCAAGAAGGAGATTAATGGACCTGGCCTCCACAATCACCCAACCTCAACCCAATTGAGATGGTTTGGGATGAGTTGGACCGTACAGTAAAGGAAAAGCAGCCATCAAGTGCTCAGCATATGTGGGAACTCCTTCAAGACGGTTGGAAAAGCATTCCAGGTGAAGCTGGTAGAGAGAAGGCCAATAGTGTGCAAAGCTGTCATCAAGGTAAATGGTGACTACTTTGAAGAATCTAAAATGTAAAACATATTTTGATTTGTTTCACACTTTGTTTCCTACATGATTCCATATGTGTTATTTCATAGTTTTGATGTCTTCATTATTATTCTACAATTTAGAAAATAGAAAAAAATTAAGAAAAGCCTTTGCATGAGCAGGTGTGTCCAAACCTTTGACTGGCACTGTATGTCACATTATGAAATATTACAGACAATACTTTAAAATAACCTCAAGCAAAACTGTATTTGTCTGTTATTCTTACATTATATTTTCTTCAATGCTAGCTGGTCCCAGTGTAGAGCCTACATAGAGAACATGCAGGACAAGGACATGGCGGAAGTTATTGGCATCAACAGCAGGGCAGAAATGGTGATACTGCAGAACCAGACCCAGTAGCCTCACTACTGTATATAGCCTGTCTTTTTACTGTTGTTTTATTTCTTTACCTACCTATTGTTCACCTAATACCTTTTTTGCACTATTGGTTAGAGCCTGTAAGTAAGCATTTCACTGTAAGGTGAAACACCTGTTGTATTCGGCGCACGTGACAAATAAACTTTGATTTCATTACATGTTCACTTTCCTTTTCAGTGTTGGGACAGCTACTCTGAAAATGTAGTTTACCGAGCTATTACTTCACACTGGAAGATTTTAAGCTACACTAAAGCGACCCTTAAGAAAAATATTGTTCACTTAACTATGAAAAATATAGTTCACTGCAATTTGTCCTATCAAACAAAACAAAACAAAACATTTCAAGTGAAAATTATACAGGTCTGATGCTGAAAAAGAAAGGAAATGATTGCCTACGTCACCCATATTTGATTTCTGTAAAAAAAAAAGTTGTGTGTAGGCCCAGTAGTTAGCTACACTGCTACATGGCAAAATAAATAATGAATTACTGAAAACACTTCCAAGATTTTAATTTAGTTCAACTACTGAAAAATGTAATTAAATTAGTTGTTGAACTACTCCCAACACTGCCTACTCACCATGATAGTCCCCTCAGACTAGAAGGTAGGTTTACACCACCCTGTTCACCATGTTAGTCCCCTCAGACTGGATGGTATAGAAGTATACGGATGGTATAGAACCCTCTCCATAGCTATTATGCGCTAAATAAACTGCAATTGATGAAACTTGGATAAGAAGTAATCCCTCTGTCTTTTGTTGTTTCCTCAGCATACCACCCTGCATACCACTGCTGGCTTGCTTCTGAAGCAAAGCAGGGTTGGTCCTGGTCAGTTCCTGAATGGGAGACCAGATGCTGCTGGAAGTGGTGTTGGAGGGCCAGTAGGAGGCACTCTTTCCTCTGGTCTAAAAAACAAAAAATGTCCCAATGCCCCATTGCAGTGATTGGGGACACTGCCCTGTGTAGGGTGCCGTCTTTCGGATGGGACGTTAAACGGGTGTCCTGACTCTCTGAGGTCATTAAAGATCCCATGGCACTTATTGTAAGAGTAGGGGTGTTAACCCTGGTGTCCTGGCTAAATTCCCAATCTGGCCCTCAAACCGTCACCTAATAATCCCCAGTTTACAATTGGCTCATTCATCCCTCTCCCCTGTAACTATTGCAGGTCGTTGCTGCAAATGAGAACATGTTCTCAGTCAACTTACCTGGTAAAATAACGGATTAAAAAAAATAAAGTAGTACTGCTCGTATAAGGTTTTGGGTTTGTGGATCCTGGACCTGGAACAAAGTGTATTTCTTCAGAGCCTGGGCAGACATCAATATCAACCTTAAGGAAAAATATAAACATTGATTAACTAAGTTAACATATACATATTTAATCCTGTATTGTTGAAACTATTCTAAAACCTTTATTATTATTATTGTCATTTCATATTAATGGGTATCTTCATATTCATTTGAATATTGTATATGTGGGTAAGACCGATGGGCGTAAGACCTTTAAACAGATCGACATTCACAAGGTTGCAGGGTCAGACGGATTACCAGGAGGTGTACTGTGAGCATACGCTGACCAACAGGCAAGTGTCTTCACTGACATTTTCAACCTCTCCTTGTCTGAGTCTGTAATACCAAAATGTTTCAAGCAGACCACCATAGTGCTTGTGCCCAAGAACAATAAGGTAATCTGCCTAAATGACTACCGAACCGTAGCACTCACGTCTGTAGCCATGAAGTGCCTTGAAAGGCTGGTCATGGCTCACATCAACACCCTTTTCACAGAAACCCTAGACCCACTCCAATTTGAATACCGCCCCAATAGATCCACAGATGATGCAATCTCTATTGCACTCCACACAGCCCTTTCCCACCTGGACAAAAGGAACACAAATGTAACTAGGCAAGTCAGTTAAGAACAGATTCTTATTTATAATGACGGCCTGCACCGGCCAAACCTGGACGACGCTGGGTCAATAGTAAGCCGCACTATGGGATTCCCAATCACGGCTGGTTGTGATACAGCCTGGATTTTTAGAGTTGAAGAAGACACAACTTCAGATACACATGCTTGTTAGAGCATCTTGAAGAAATTAAGTGGGTATAATCTAACTTTACCAACGTTTCTCAAATTGCCTGCCCAACGGCAAGGCGCCATGTGGGAAAAATGCTGTTTTCCTATATTTTCAGGTTTTCACTCTCAATATCCAAACTTTTCGTCCACATCAATGCTTAAACCACATCAACCTACCATTTATGAGGTCTGCAGACAAATTGGGGGGGGACGAATTGGAGAGTGTAGTTGCCCTTTTAATTCAGAGGTGTTTCTGTACTGTACTATGTATGCTTCCTGTTCTTGAGGCTCTGTTGCAGGTCAGTCTTAGGTAGACTGTTCAGAGAGTGTATTCCTCACTTATCATAGGTATCCTGAATGCATAGAGGGTATATACAGGGAATATTAGGGGTTAATAACATAAGTACTTTAATAAGTCATATTTATTTCCATTCCCCATGAATGTATAATAAATCTAATTTTATTAGTCACATGCGCCGAATACAACAGACCTTACAACCTTACAGTGAAATGCTTACTAACGAGCCCCTAACCAACAATGCAGTTTAAAAAAAATACAGATAAGAATAACAAATAAAAGTAACAAGTAATTAAAGAGCAGCAGTAAAATAACAATAGCGAGACTATATACAGGGGGGTACCGGTACAGAGTCAATGTGCGGGGGCACCGGTTAGTTGAGGTAATATGTATATGTAAGTAGAGTTATTAAAGTGACTATGCATAGATGATAACAACAGAGAGTAGCAGTGGTGTAAAATAGGGGGGTGGGGGTGGCAATGCAAATAGTCTGGGTAGTCATTTGATTAGATGTTCAGGAATCTTATGGCTTGGGGGTAGAAGCTGTTTAGAAGCCTCTTGGACCTAGATTTGGCCCGCGGTACCAGTAACAGAGAGAACCGTCTTTGACTAGGGTGGCTGGAGTCTTTGACAATTTCTAGGTCCTTCATCTGACACCGCCTGGTATAGAGGTCCTAGATGGCAGGAAGCTTGGCCCCAGTAATGTATTAGGCCGTTCGCACTACCCCCTGTAGTGCCTTGCAGTCGGAGGCTGAGCAGTTGCCATACCAGGCAGTGATGCAACCAGTCAGGATGCTCACGATGGTGCAGCTTTTGAACCTTTTGAGGATCTGAGGACCCATGCCAAATCTTTTCAGTCTCCTGAGGGGGAATAGGTTTTGTTGTGCCCTCGTCATGACTGTGTTGGTGTGCTTGGACCATGTTCGTTTGTTGGTGATGTGGACACCAAGGAACTTGAAGATCTCAACCTGTTCCACTGCAATCCCGTCGATGAGAATGGGGGATGTGCCCGGTCCTCTTTTTCCTGTAGTAAACACTCATCTCCTTTGTCTTGATCACGTTGAGGGAGGTTGTTGTCCTGGCACCACACGGCCAGGTCTCTGACCTCCCTATAGGCCGTCTCATCGTTGTCGTTTTATCAGGCCTACAGTGGTAGCACTGTTGTGTCATCGGCAAACTTAATGATGGTGTTGGAGTCGTGCCTGTCCATGCAGTCATGACTGAACAGGGAGTACAGGAGGGGACTAAGCACCCCTGAGGTGGCCCCCGTGTTGAGGATCAGCGTGGCGGATGTGTTGTTACCTACCCTTCAGGTAGGTAACAACGGCCCGTCAGGATGGCCAGGATCCAGTTGCAGAGGGAGGTGTTTAGTCCCAGGGTCCTTAGCTTACTGATGAGCTTTGAGGGCACTATGGTGTTGAACACTGAGCTGTAGTCAATAAATAGCATTCTCACATAGGTGTTACCAGGGCGGCAGGTAGCCTAGTGGTTAGAGCGTTGGACTAGTAACCGAAAGGTAGCAAGATTGAATCCCCGAGCTGACAAGGTAAAAATCTGTCGTTCTGCCCCTGAACAAGGCAGTTAACCCACTGTTCCTAAGCCGTCATTGAAAATAAGAATTTGTTCTTAACTGACTTGCCTAGTTAAATAAAGGTTAAATAAAAAAATAATAACAATAAATGCACTAGATTGTGTAGACCGTACACGACTAAACCCAAAGGATAGACAACCGGCAAATGCATATGGGGCCACAATGTCTAATAGTGATTGCAGTTCTAGTTAAAACTGCAGTAGGATAGTCCTCCTCACAGGCGACTGAATCAGCGAAGACCATGCTTGGTGAATAGCACTTGTTTGATCTTTGGGAGTAGGTCACATGAGAGGAGAGCTGAACTGCTCATGGGAGATAAAGGTGAGGGACAAGAATGAATCAAAGGATTGTAGTTTATGAGGTTAGAAAATGACCATCCTTACCGTTTGAATAATGACAACAACTAGGTTAAGGATAGAGACATTGTTATTACTTTGAATAATAATAGCCAACGCTCCCTGTACTGGAACGACATGCTAGTAGTGGTAAAGCTATATGCTACTGATACAGTGCCTTGCGAAAGTATTCGACCCCCTTGAACTTTGCGACCTTTTGCCACATTTCAGGCTTCAAACATAAAGATATAAAACAGTATTTTTTTGTGAAGAATCAACAACAAGTGGGACACAATCATGAAGTGGAACGACATTTATTGGATATTTCAAACTTTTTTAACAAATCAAAAACTGAAAAATTGGGTGTGCTAAATTATTCAGCCCCTTTACTTTCAGTGCAGCAAACTCTCTCCAGAAGTTCAGTGAGGATCTCTGAATGATCCAATGTTGACCTAAATGACTAATGATGATAAATACAATCCACCTGTGTGTAATCAAGTCTCCGTATAAATGCACCTGCACTGTGATAGTCTCAGAGGTCCGTTAAAAGCGCAGAGAGCATCATGAAGAACAAGGAACACACCAGGCAGGTCCGAGATACTGTTGTGAAGAAGTTTAAAGCCGGATTTGGATACAAAAAGATTTCCCAAGCTTTAAACATCCCAAGGAGCACTGTGCAAGCGATAATATTGAAATGGAAGGAGTATCAGACCACTGCAAATCTACCAAGACCTGGCCGTCCCTCTAAACTTTCAGCTCATACAAGGAGAAGACTGATCAGAGATGCAGCCAAGAGGCCCATGATCACTCTGGATGAACTGCAGAGATCTACAGCTGAGGTGGGAGACTCTGTCCATAGGACAACAATCAGTCGTATATTGCACAAATCTGGCCTTTATGGAAGAGTGGCAAGAAGAAAGCCATTTCTTAAAGATATCCATAAAAAGTGTCGTTTAAAGTTTGCCACAAGCCACCTGGGAGACACACCAAACATGTGGAAGAAGGTGCTCTGGTCAGATGAAACCAAAATTGAACTTTTTGGCAACAATGCAAAACGTTATGTTTGGCGTAAAAGCAACACAGCTGAACACACCATCCCCACTGTCAAACATGGTGGTGGCAGCATCATGGTTTGGGCCTGCTTTTCTTCAGCAGGGACAGGGAAGATGGTTAAAATTGATGGGAAGATGGATGGAGCCAAATACAGGACCATTCTGGAAGAAAACCTGATGGAGTCTGCAAAAGACCTGAGACTGGGATGGAGATTTGTCTTCCAACAAGACAATGATCCAAAACATAAAGCAAAATCTACAATGGAATGGTTCAAAAATAAACATATCCAGGTGTTAGAATGGCCAAGTCAAAGTCCAGACCTGAATCCAATCGAGAATCTGTGGAAAGAACTGAAAACTGCTGTTCACAAATGCTCTCCATCCAACCTCACTGAGCTCGAGCTGTTTTGCAAGGAGGAATGGGAAAAAATGTCAGTCTCTCGATGTGCAAAACTGATAGAGACATACCCCAAGCGACTTACAGCTGTAATCGCAGCAAAAGGTGGCGCTACAAAGTATTAACTTAAGGGGGCTGAATAATTTTGCACGCCCAATTTTTCAGTTTTTGATTTGTTAAAAAAGTTTGAAATATCCAATAAATGTTGTTCCACTTCATGATTGTGTCCCACTTGTTGTTGATTCTTCACAAAAAAATACAGTTTTATATCTTTATGTTTGAAGCCTGAAATGTGGCAAAAGTTTGCAAAGTTCAAGGGGGCCGAATACTTTCGCAAGGCACTGTAGCTAGCAACAGTTCTACTTGTTGTAGCTAGCTGCTAGGGTTGCTGCGTTCTAAGTAAAGTTGGGAGTTATTTTACAGATTGCATTGATGGTATCACATTTATATAACTAAACTGTCACCAGCTGTGATTATGTACCTTAAGTACGGAGAAAGTGATTAGCAGACGAGTTCTGATTGGTTTACCGTTTAGTACTTGGCAGCGTTTGCCTGTCCAGTTAGCGAACATAAAAGTAAGTATTTAGAACAAATGTGCAACAGCCACAATAAAGATACCTCAACTAGCAGCCATAAAAGAAAGACATTACTTTCAAGTTAAATTTCAAGTTGAAAACTTTCCATTGTCAAGCTTTAGAAAATATACATTTGTCTTTGGTTTACAATTGTACATTGAATACATTGAAATGTTTATTTAAGATTTTCTTTTCTAACAAAACCGTCTCAGTATAATTTTACAAAAATATTTTCTGCCTCGACACAACAGGCCAACATGACAAAGTTGTTCACCAGATCACATTACTGAAAGAACTACTCAGTTCCACAAATTAAAGATATTTTCTCATTGACAGCAGCATAGTGATATCAAAGATATAACTAACCCAAGATTGAACAGAGCCTGTAGTTTCCAATGGGAGCAAATTAATCATAGTGGGCAGGACAAGCACAAGCTAGTGAGATCCCATTGGCACGTTCTAGCATTTATTTGCATATTTCTGTTGCCTATTCTAAAGTGTGGGTGTGCAATAACTCAATTCACCCTTGCACTCCTAAACAATTTTTTCAAACTTTGGCAAAGGGTAAAGTCTACAAAATGCAGTCCTCTCAGTTGGTTACAGATTGTAGTTTTAGAAACCGAAAACTGTATGGACATAAAATGTTTGGTCGTTGAGAAAATTGGCAGAATGTCGGCCAAAACCCTTCTGCTCCCACTGCCGGCCACTGGGTTTCCTCTTATCTGTGGTAATGTGCGGTAATGAGAGGAAACATAAACCGGATTTTTTGAATTTATACATCCGGTCCATTCAAATCTGAATTCCTCAGAACTAGATAATATGGCCTCGGGTTTATCTTTTGATTTCCAGAATACGTAATACTATACGTACATTTGGTATTGCCATGTACAATATACATACATGTACAGTCCCAGTGCATTTTTTATCCAGTCACTTGAATTACAAACCTGAAGCAAAGTTTTAAAATAAGAGTCACTCCCTACATCACATCTCCTGAAAAGAACAGGTCCTCTGTGAAAAACAGTGACATAAAATGGTGTGGACCATTTCACTGCCCCGTGTGCCACGACATAACCTCATGTTATGGAAGTGTCTCTGTGCATCACACAGTTGTCTCGTGTTCCGTAACAGGTGTGGGGGAAGTGGGAAGAAAGTTCAGCCTCTCCTCCTCTTCTTCTTCTTCTTCTTCTTCTGTGTAGTCGGCCTGAACATTACTTTCCTTGTGTTGTGCAGGAGAACATTCCTGGATGATTGGCTACTCGTACAAAAACATACACTATAAACAACTCACCAAGAGTTAATTCACCTTGAGATAAGATAATGGGTAATGTTAATTAAGTACCCTTGATACAATAGCACATAGTGCCTTCAGAAAGTATTCATACCCCCTGAATTCAAAATGAATTAAATATGTTTTTTTCTCTCACCCATCTACACACAATACCCCATAATGACAAAGTGAAAACATGTTTTTAGAAATGTTTGCTAATTTATTGAAAATTAAATACTGAAATATTCAATTTACATATGTATTCACACCCGAGTCGATGCTGTAACAATAAAATGTGTAAAAAGTACAGGGGTGTGAATACTTTCTGAAGGCACTGTAGCTTTGTTGAAATGTCTCACACAGACCCAAAACAATAGAACTTGAGTGTTGCTAGCCATAATGACAAAACAATATAACATATTTTAACTGAAGCCAGAGGTCAATCATTGAAGAAGGTGGGTTTTTCCACAATGGACTTTTAAACGTTTGTCTGCTGTACACACTTGCTGTAAGTGCAGTGTGGAAATCTTATTATCTGCAATGATTGAATTCCAGCCTATCTTGAATGCATGGCCCCCATCTGCTATAAATGCATCAGGGGAACCTTCAGGAAGCAAACATTGTGGAATGCTGCAGAAAGAAACATCATGAATGGAACTGACGTGATTCCTTATTCTACACGTCAAACAAACATAACATATTTCTATCTGAACGTTCCATTATGTTGTGCCTGCTGAATGCAGCCCTGTGTTTACCGCAGCCCTGAGGACCAGACCTTGTCCAATAATTAATACTTGTTTTTGTTGCAAAACGTTTTGTTGCTTTTTGATGTGGTTTCCACTAATGAACACAATCCTGAACTGTGAGTGTGATGAGCCCATGTGCTCTGTTGACTTACCCTGTGCCCCAGTGGGGTGGCGCAGCACAGATTTTGTTTGAGGTTATCTGGTACGAAGAACAGCATGTTGCCCAACAGAGGATACAGAGTGCCTGGGGTCACATCCTCCTCTTTCATTGGTCCTTAAATTAAAGATAAAATCCAACCAATTAGATTAACTTAATTCAGAATCTGTTGTGAAAATTATTGGTCTAATTTACCAGACAGAGATTAAGTGTAGTCCCTGATTAAAAGGCATGCTCAATGAAGAATCTCAATCTCCATTGAGCATGCTTTTTAGTCCAGGAGTAGGTTTAATATGTGTCTGGAAAACCAGCCCTAATTGCATCTTCTATGGTAATGATCAAGAGCTCTCCCCTACCTGTGAGAAAGCTAACGATCAACCCTGTGATCACCACAGTGAAAGAGCTGAGAGCACTGTACCACATGAAGGATAAGGAGTAGAATCTCTGCAGACCCATTGGTTGGCTAAAGAACAGTTGAAAGACATAGTTAAAATAAAATCACAAAATGTATTACAAATTTGCATCTACAGTGCCTTCAGAAAGTATTCATAACCCTTAACTTATTCCACAGTTTGTTTTGTTTCTATGCTTGAAAATATGGAGAGTGGTAATGTGTAATGTGTTCTATTGGACTTGATCTAAACATTTTGTTTTCAGGACAAAAAGTGAATTGCTTTGCCACATTTTTTGCAGTATTACTTTAGTGCCTTGTTGCAAACAGGATGCCTGTTTTATTCTGTACAGGCGTCCTTTTCACTCCTGTCAATTAGGTTAGTATTGTGGAGTAACTACAATGTTGTTGATCTATCCTCAGTTGTTTTCCCCTAACATCACAGCCATTAAACTCTGTTACTGTTTTAAAGTCACCATTGGCCTCATGGTGAAATCCCTGAGCATGTTTTCTTTTACTCCGGCAACTGAGTTAGGAAGTACACCTGTATCTTTGTAGTGACTGGGTGTATTGACACACCATCCAAAATTGTAATTAATAAATTCACCATGTTCAAAGGGATATTCAATATCTGCTGCTTTGTATTTTTACTCATCTACCAATAGGTACCATTCTTTGCAAAGCATTGGAAAACCTCCCTGGTCTTTGTGGTTGAATCTGTGTTTGAAATTCACTGTCTGACTTAGGGACCTTACATTTATTAAAAATTCATGTTAATTAAGGATCGGACTATTTTTTAAATTTCGACTAAATCTAACCAGGCTCAGGACCTGAAGGAAGGATATGCATATTCTTGATACCATTTGAAAGGAAAAACTTGGCAGGTTGTGGAATTGTTAAAATAATATAGGAGAATATAATACATTAGCAATACAAAGAAAAACCATGTGTTTTTTAGTATTTTTTTTGTACCATCATTGTTGAAATGCCAGTATAGAAAGAGAAAGGCCAATATACGACTTAGGAATCTAGGCACAATTTAGATTTTGGCCACTAGATGGCAGCAGTGTATGTGCAACGTTTTAGACTGATCCAATGAACCATTGTATTTCTGTTCAAAATGTTTTATCAAGACTGCCCAAATGTGCCTAATTGGTTTATTAATAACTTTCTAGTTCATAACTGTGCACTCTCCTTCAAACTATAGCATGGTATTCTTTCACTGTAATAGCTACTGTAAATTGGACAGTGCAGTTAGATTAACAAGAATGTAAGCTGTCTGCCAATATCAGACATGTTTATGCCCTAGGAAATTTTCTGGTTACTTACAACCTCATGCTAATTGCATTAGCCTACGTTAGCTCAACTGGCTCGCGGGAGACCCACTGATCCTGCAGCAGTTTTAAACACTTATTGCACACTTATTATGTGACTTGTTAAGAGCACATTTCTACTCCTGAACGTATTTAGACTTTCCATAACAAAGGGGTTGAATACTTGACTCCAAACATTTCAGCTTTTAATTCATTTGTAAAAATATCTAAAAACATAATTCCATTTCGACATTGTGTATTGTATTGTGTAGACCACTGACAAAAAAAATATATACAGTGGGGAGAACAAGTATTTGATACACTGACGATTTTGCATGTTTTCCTGCTTACAAAGCATGTCGAGGTTTGTAATTTGTATCATAGGTACACTTCAACTGTGAGAGACGGAATCTAAAACAAAAATCCAGAAAATCACATTGTATGATTTTTAAGTAATTAATTTGCATGACATAAGTATTTGATCACCTACCAACCAGTAAGAATTCCGGCTCTCACTAACATGTTTGTTTTTCTTTAAGAAGCCCTCCTGTTCTCCACTCATTACCTGTATTAACTGCAACTGTTTGAACTCGGTACCTGTATAAAAGACACCTGTCCACACACTCAATCAAACAGACTACAACCTCTCCACAATGGCCAAGACCAGAGAACTGTGTAAGGACATCAGGGCTAAAATTGTAGACCTGCACAAGGCTGGGATGGGCTACATGACAATAGGCAAGCAGCTTGGTGAGAAGGCAACAACTGTTAGCGCAATTATTTGAAAATGGAAGAAGTTCAAGATGACAGTCAATCACCCTCGGTCTGGGGCTCCATGCAAGATCTCACCTCGTAGGGCATCAATGATCATGAGGAAGGTGAGGGATCAGCCCAGAACTACACGGAAGGACCTGGTCAATGACCTGAAGAGAGCTGGGACCACAGTCTCAAAGAAAACCATTAGTAACACACTACGCTGTCATGGATTAAAATCCTGCAGCGCACGCAATGTCCCCCTGCTCAAGCCAGCGCATGTCCAGGCCCGTCTGAAGTTTGCCAATGACCATCTGGATTATCCAGAGGAGGAATGGGAAAAAGTCATATGGTCTGATGAGACAGAAATAGAGCTTTTTGGTCTAAACTCCACTCGCCGTGTTTGGAGGAAGAAGAAGGATGAGTACAACCCCAAGAACACCATCCCAACCGTGAAGCATGGAGGTGGAAACATCATTCTTTGGGGATGCTTTTCTGCAAAGGGGACAGGACGACTGCACCGTATTGAGGGTAGGATGGATGGGGCCATGTATTGCGAGATCTTGGCCAACAACCTCCTTCTCTCAGTAAGAGCATTGAAGATGGGTCGTGGCTGGGTCTTCCAGCATGACAACGACCCGAAACACACAGCCAGGGCAACTAAGGAGTGGCTCCGTAAGAAGCATCTTAAGGTCCTGAAGTGGCCTAGCCAGTCTCCAGACCTGAACCCAATAGAAAATCTTTGGAGGGAGCTGAAAGTCCATATTGCCCAGCGACAGCCCCGAAACCTGAAGGATCTGGAGAAGGTCTGTATGGAGGAGTGGGCCAAAATCCTTGCTGCAGTGTGTGCAAACCTGGTCAAGAACTACAGGAAACGTATGATCTCTGTAATTGCAAACAAAGGTTTCTGTACCAAATATTAAGTTCTGCTTTTCTGATGTATCAAATACTTATGTTATGTAATAAAATGCAAATTAATTACTTAAAAAGCATACAATGTGATTTTCTGGATTTTTGTTTTAGATTCCGTCTCTCACAGTTGAAGTGTACCTATGATAAAAATTACAGACCTCTACATGCTTTGTAAGTAGGAAAACCTGCAAAATCGGCAGTGTATCAAATACTTGTTCTCCCCACTGTACATTTAAATCTATAAGCAAACTAAATAGAATACTTTCAGATTACCTGATTATTAGTTGATGTTTGCCTCTTATGACACATACATTTTATTTTTATTGAGCTTTTCATGATACACTAAGACTCTTACCTGGATGTACTAGTAGGCACAGCAGTACTATTGAGTGCAGTCCCTATGGCTGTGGTGATGTTTTCTGAGAGTTGTACAGCAGTGCAGTTGAAATGAGACACAGCAGCAGGACCACCAGAGGTACGGGTTACGATGCTCCCGATGCCCACCCAGAAGGCCATCACCAGGCCTGACCCCAAACCCGCCAGGGCACCCTGGAGAAACGCAGTACCTCAATCAATCAAATGTATTGATTGAGTCTTGACCTTTTTACATCAGCAGTTGTCACAAAGTGGTTTTAGAGTAACCCGGCATGGCGCTAAGTTTGATTCCCACAGGGATCACATTCACATACTAAAAATGTATGCCCTCACTATATACATTGAGTACTTACAGTAGAGTTAGCCCAAGGAAAGAACATCCCGAGACAGAAGATGCCAAGAAGAGGACCACCAACCATTCCAAAGATTTTGAAAGCAGCCTTGAATTTAAATAAATACAAAAATGTCAGAATCAAACATAATATTTGAGTTTTAACAAAATACAGTAAGTTATTCAAATATATCAAATGTTGTCCTTACTTGCAAAACGGAATCGCTCATCAAGTGGGTTAAATAGGCCATAGCCAGGCACATCAGTCCATATGAACATGCTAGTTCAGAAACAGAAAAAGTAAATGTCACTCTTTAATGCTGATATTATATGAGTGCCGTCTTAGAAAACATCTCACAGGTAAAGTGAGGAAAGCATGATGTAGAACTTACAAATAAGTTAAGAGACACTGTCAACAGTGAGCAGGGCCCCGTTCAGAAACAACCCCTAGTCCCTACCCCATAGGCACTTGATCTGATCTACTGTACATGAAGTGGCTGGGTCCTAGGGGATAAGGTCTAGGGGTTGTTTCTGGACAGGGCCCAGGAGATCTCAACGTACCCAGTCCCTTGGAGAGCAGGGTGGCCCTGGCCTCTGTCATGGATGAGCAGTGTGGTTTGATCAGGTCCTCCAAGGTCACTGTGGCCAGAGAGTTAAAGGCTGACGAGATGGTGCTGTGGAGACAAACATGAAACTAAGTGTCAACACCAAAGCACCCTTCTGGATGTCTAGGCTGGGTTAATGTAAAGCCCTTTGTGACAAAGGGTGTTAAGAATATTGATTGATTGAAATACCTGAGAGCTGCACTAAATACGCAAGCTATAAACAGTCCAGACAGACCAGGTAGATCCTGCAGCATGTCCATAACAAAGTATAACACCATCTGTGGATAGAGAACACATAATGGTTGGTGTATTGTAGGTAAGAGTGTGGCACTAGCTACACCAGGTTTGTGGGTTCAATTCTCACTGGAGATCACAGACACAAAAAATGTATGCACTCACTGTACTGTAGGTAAATTTGAATAAAAACATCTGCTGACTGCTAAATTGCAGATTACTTAACCCACATGCTACAATACTCTAATGATGCACTCTGAAAGACCAAAATAATAGCACACACTTCTACTGACCTCATTTTTTGATAAGTTGCCTATTTTGTGAAATTGATCCTCCCCACAGTAACGTGCAAACATGACCAGCCCCATGACACAGCTCAGAGCTAGAGCTACCTGTAGAGAGGGAAACACCATGTAGCAAGACCTGCAGAATCACAACGCATTAAAATAGGTCAGTATCCATACCATTACCGTGGTATTACCACATGAATCCATGTGTATGTACTGTAATGTGGTGTTGTGTATGGAGTGTGGTACATGCAGTCTTACATGATGGCTTCCCTCTCAGTCTTGGAGCTGAGGTATCTCTGGACCTGGGCCTGGTTCACCCCGTACAGAGACAGCATCAGGAAGACCCCTCCCACCCCCAGGGTCCAGAACGTGTACCTCTCCGTAGGGTCAGGATTCAGGCTGTAGAACAGACATGACAAGAGGGAGAACATAGAATTGGAATATTAGAACTGGAACATTTATTTATTTAATTTTTTATTTCACCTTTATTTAACCAGGTCGACTAGTTGAGAACAAGTTCTCATTTGCAACTGCGACCTGGCCAAGATAAAGCAAAGCAGTTTGACACATACAACAACACATGGAGTAAACAAACATGCAATCAATAATACAGTAGAAAAAGATTGTGCAAGTAGACATACTGGGGTGCAAAGGAGCAAGATAAATAAATAAATACAGTATGGGGATGAGGATGAGGTAGTTGGATGGGATATTTACAGATGGGCTATGTACAGGTGCAGTGATCTGTGAGCTGCTGTGACAGCTGGTGCTTAAAGCTAGTGAGGGAGATAAGAGTCTCCAGCTTTAGTGATTTTTGCAGTTCGTTCCAGTCATTGGCAGCAGAGAACTGGAAGGAGAGGCGGCCAAAGGAAGAATTGGCTTTGGGGGTGACCAGTGAGATATACCTGCTGGAGCGCGTGCTGCTAGGTGCTGCTATGGTGACCATTGAGCTGAGATAAGGCAGGGCTTTACCTAGCAGAGACTTGTAGATGACCTGGAGCCAGTGGGTGGAATTTAAGATGTCCTTAAATCAAACTTTAAACAGGATCGTCAGTCATTGCTTGAATACATGAAGATAGTAACCAGTCTACTCACTCTATGCCAGAGATACGGTTCCCCTCCCAGACCTTCCTCCAGACCTCTGCTAACCCTCCAGTCTGCTGGACCCCCACCACGATGACCGCCAGCTGGCCAGCAAACATCACTATGGTCTGGAAGACATCTGTCCAGATCACTGCCTTCAGGCCTCCCTGTCAGGACCAGGTACAACACAGAGGAATAGAGCCTATTATCGTATAGGCGTCAAGCTTATAATGGCTGATGTTACATCTAAAGATATAGAGAGAAAAAAGGACACTTCGCAATGACATTTCATAATGTCAACGTTAAACTTTTTTTTTTCATGAGTACATTTTATTTGTACTTTAGATTGTCATATTTCCAGTTTATTTACCATTGTGTAATAACAGCTTATTTACAAACTCTGAAAATGACAAAGAACAACTTACCAGAGTAGTATACAGTGTACACACCAGTCCAGTGGCCAGCACTGCTCCCCATAGATCAAAGCCAGTAACTACAGGGAAGCATGGAACCAAATTAAGCAACCTTTACTCATTCATAATGTGCATTTTGCATAATTCTAGATAATCTACTCATGGCACAAAACACAGTAACATTTCCAGTTTCCCAGACACAGATTAAGCCTAGTCCTGGACTAAAAAAAAACTATTTCAACTGAGAATATCCCTGGATGCATTTGAGTCCTGGACTACGCTTAATCTATGTCTTGGAGACAGCCATAACCCGCCATTAAAGTGTTAAAACTTATCACAGTCTGTAAATCCTAAAAGCAAAGCCTAAATTACTGACCTGCATTGAGTGCTAGGGCCGGAGTGTACACACAAACACCCATATAGATGACCTGCAAGAGATAGCAGCAGTCATATCAGTGGAAAAACTGATCATCAACAACATTTACAAGTTCTTTATTTTACTTGTTTATGTCTTTATTATTGCATCTGGTATGTATGGACCTTACTGTCTGAAAGATGAAGGTAAGTGTTCCACAGATACGCACTGGTTTGCTAAAGCGCAGTTCCAGATACTGAAAAGAAACAATACTATCACTAAGTGACATATACACATCAGTATATTCAGAATGTATTTATTCATTATTTATTTCCCTACCAGAAACCAATACTATGTAAACTCCTTAGCATGGTTTAAAAGCTAGGCCTATACATTTCAACTGGTATTAGCCTACATATTTTAATTCCAAAGACTTCTCTCCATCAGGGGTTAAGTTTGCAAAGAACCTACAAGTACGTACCTGGTAAGCGCTGGTAAGATGCAGCCTGTAGAACACAGGAATGAAAACATGTGCTGGAATTAATAGGCCCAAGATGTAAGCACAGCCTATGAACCAGTACTGAGTGCCATGGGTATAGATCTCTGCCGGCACGCCCACTATAGCCACCGCTGACTGAAATGTAGCGATAAGTGACAGGGATACAGGAAGGCAGCTCATGCTCCGGTCCGCTAGCAGGAACTCCTGAGTGGTGCGCTGCCGACCCCCTGACAGGGCATAATACAGCCCTATGCCCATGGATGCCACCAGCAAGAGGGCAAATATGACATAGTCGATAGTGGTGAAGTGCATTCTTTCCAAAGGATCCATCTTGGAGCCAGTGATCAGGATATGGCTACTGTGGCTAAATGGGATGGAGATGGATGTGGAGGGGACGTCTCAGCGACGTAAGGGGAGTCTTTGCCCAACAGCCTTGCACAGATTTCAGATACACTGTAATAAAATACGGGAGGAAACATGTTGATTAACTCAGAATGCCGCCTTTATTGGTAACTACCTACCTAACTACGCCCTCAAGAAAACAGAACTTGGTTTGAGTATGATGAATTAGGTCAACGTTATTGTTTGCCACATTAAATCTATTTAAAGCACACATTAATTTCAAGAAGCTTTCACATACCTCTCCTTCAGTCCAAAACATCCTTCTGGAAAAGACAATTTGACGAGCAGGATAAATTGCCTCCACAAGCTTTCAGATCACCATCTTTACGAAGGGCAAGTCAGAAGAGACTTTCCATTACTGCCATTGCATTGCAGTTGTCAGCTTAACTGCAGTTTTAAACAAATAAAAAAACTTTTAAAACGCTATTTGGAGAAAGCAAAAAAAGCAAAAAATGATCCCAGCCATTATCACCTTGGACGGCCATTGGTTAATACACCTCAGTTGAACTACAAACACATAGCCTATTAGGTATACAACTGTAATGTTATAGCCCTGAACATATGAGAAATTATTCACACTGACATGTGGCATTAGCGCGGAAACAAATACGTAGGACATTTTTAGAGCTGTATTGTTTGCATTTTGATTGCATTTTAATGTAGGCCTATAAAAATATGGGCCATGTGGAGATTTCCATATTAATATATATATGCCATTTAGCAGACGCTTTTATCCAAAGTGACTTACAGTCATGCGTGCATACATTTTGCATATGGGTGGTCGCGGGAATCGATTGCATTTTAATGTCGGCCTATAAGGAAGATGGGCCATGTGGAGATGTTCATATTGAAACATATATATTTTTTAAGTTCTTTGTTTATCCGGTTTCTCAGGGAACCACACATGGGGCCCGACACCAAGTTTGGGAATCACTGTGCCATTTAACGTTTGACATACTTTATCCTTCTAACGGATTAAGTAATACTAGCCAAAGCCCTTCAACCTTACTGCAATAGAAATATCTGCTGGCAGCTAGCCACTGGACTGACCTACAGGGGTGAAGGTAGATTTAATTTCTTCCCGGTATGGGAATAATTACATATATAATCCCTATTCATTCAATAGCATCTCTGTGGGCCTAGTCGTAAAGATCTGTCATTATTTTATTTTTTTAAACGTATTACATTTTACCGTGGCATAAATACAACCAGTCGTGATGTTATCTGATTGTCAAACAATCACTTCAAAAGGCTCCTTTACTAGGCTATCTGCGCACGTTCATTCACTCGCAACACATTTCAAGCCTCCAAACAGTGGTAAATGGAAATAGACATGTTACACAAAACACCAAAAAGTGCAATGACATTTGGTCAGAATCTACTGCTGTGTACGCACGCGTCTCGGTGGTGGCACCTAATCTCTGCCTTGGAAAAATGTCAAGTGTCCTCGTCGAACCACATCGCATTTGGGAGCGTAGACTATATCCGTTTTCAAGTCCAATCGCTAATTTTCATGCGGTAATGATAAATAATAGTGTAAAAGCCTACATTTTTCTTTACATTCTGTTTTGTGATAGGCTCGTGTATTATTGGTACGGCGTACCCCAACTATTTATTTGACTGTTGTGCCGTACCAGAGTACTTTCACCCCTGCGTATCCTGTATATAAACGACTATTTACCAGTTGTGTACTCATTCTCAGAGAATCGGATATGGTTTGTTTTTGGATATCTGTTGACACGGCCGCTATCGCAGGGCGGTTTTAAAAATGCCTCGTCCAGCATCTAGCAAAACACACTTTCAGCAGCGTCTCTTGTTGCCTACTTCACCGACTGAGAGATGGGGTAGTTCGTTTCACGTCTCAGGCCTCGGCCTGTGCTGCTAGAGCAGTGATTCCCAACCCTTTTCGGTTAGTGTAAGACCAACTTGAGTTTTGCTATGCCTGGAGTACCGTCTTCTCAGAGGGGTGCTAGTACCCCTGGTTGGGAAACAATGTGCAACTGCAGCCTGCAATTTGGGGCGTTCCTGCATGTGGCCATTCCCCAAATATTCATGCGTGTGACACTTGAATGTGGGTCAAAAGGGAAATAAACTTGCTCTCAACATCGTTACCTGACATACGGAAAACAGTGCGCGACAGGCAGGGGTGAAGGACACGGTCTACCGGTGTCGCCACCAGAGCAGATGGGAGGCTGGGGAGACAGCACACTAGCTTGCTGGTTAGCTAGCACACGGTGTCGCCCACGCCTCCCACCGACTGTGTACCGGAGAAAACCGTGTCACAGACGCTTCCCGCTAGCACAATAGACGGGAGGCTGGGGCGACACCGCGTGTTAGCTAACAAGTTGCTAGTTAGTTAGCACACAGTGTCGCCCCCACCTGCATTGTACCGGACTAGATGGCTTAGCTAGCACACAGTGCCTTTCACTCCCACCTGCCCTCGTAGTCGTTAACAGAAATGCGGTGACGAAGGACACTGTACGGCTATCGCCCACGCCTTTCTTCTGCAGCCATCCAACGTTAATGTGCATTAACGTCACCTACTGTACTGGAGCGTCACCGTTCTTCTTATATGGTGTAATGGCGTTCGCAACAATTGGTTCTGGATTCTGCCACCCACTGTGCGGGTGGATAATAAGGATTAAAAAAATGAAATAATGTGGGTCAAAAATAAATAAAATATCATACCAACTATCAAAAAAGACATTAACTAAACATAATCAACCTGCTTTTCTGTAAAAAAAAAAAAAATCTAAATCAGGTACCTACACTGCCTCGGAAGAGTCCTGTGGGGTGGGACATATCCTAGCTATAATAGTCCTTGCCATGAACTCTTGGAGCCACAAAAACTTATCGGCTGCAGATATAATGATGTTGAGCTTCTTGGACTTCTTAGACACTTGTGCTGTACAATTAGTCACTGTGGCTATAAATGCCACAAAATCATTTTTCTTCACAATGAGTGTATCCAGATAAATCAATTGACTTAAAACACTAGCAACTGGTTGCAATGCATCCACCGCCATATCTTCAACACTTGCCTCTTCAACTCTCTTCACCGCCTCCACATAGGAGATCCGGTGCACAGTCCTGATCCTTGACATCTTGACCTCCTTCAGTCTGGAGTATGAACCCCACCACATTTTCCATTCACTGATTCTTCAATACCCTACTTGTCCCATCTGCAAACATTTGATACGTGACCATATCCTTTACAATTCCCACACTGTAATGGTTGGACAAATGCTGTCACCACACACACATCCAAGTTTCACGTGTTCAGGTAGAGTCTCCTCAAACCACAATAATATTGATAGGCGTTTCTCCTTTGTTCTATTTACCATATGGGTCATGCGAAGTGCACTGACCACTCCTGGGATTTTCTGACTAAGGTACTCCTCATTGGTGGCTCCAGAGTGGCGCGGCGGTCTAAAGCACTGCATCTCAGTGCTAGAATCGTCACTACAGACCCTGGTTTGATCCTGGGCTGTATCACAACCAGCTGTGATCGGGAGTCCCATAGGCCGGTGCACAATTGGCCCAGTGCCTTCCAGGTTTGGCTGGGGTAGGCTATCATTGTAAATAAGAATTTGTTCTTAACTGACTTTCCTCGTTAAATAAAGGTTAAAAAAAATCCAACGATACTCCAGCTATAACTCCTTAGGCAGGCGTCCTGCTCCGAAGAGGAATACAGGTACTTCTGACGTGGGCAATTTTGCCAGATCCATTGCACGCTTCTTCTGTTCTTCATCGACACAATTCACCAAAACAAGGCCGCTTCTAGTCACCTTTATTGAATCCACCTTTCCCACTGCTTTCTTCACAGTCCTCAATATTACAAGTGGATTTCCCAAATGAACCCCCTTGTCCAGAAAACACAGTCCAATAAGAAATGTATTATTGGAACAGTACTTTTCTTCTACAACTTTAGCTCATTTTGTTCCATTCTTTGATTTCACTATTTTTCATTCATTATCACACTCTTCACTTGCCGCACTTTCAGATTCAAGCACAGTCGCCATTTCCCAAGATACACTCCCCCCGCCTGATATATATTTTTTACATTTGTATTACCAATACAGGGATAAAGAGAGGTTCCTGAAGATGCAGGAATACCCACATGCAGGAACGCCCCGAATTACAAGCCGCAATTGCACCCTTCTTCGAGAGTGCGGAGTTATCCTTTTGAAAGCACGTGAGCAAAGAGGTTCTAAACCTTCAGGGAACGCTTGCGAAACAGACCAGGGGTTTGAGAAGTAAATGAGTAAAGTAAAGCTATGTTATTACTCCAACCTTGTGAAAGTGACACTTACATTTTTCGTTTAAAACAACTTTATTTGTAACTTTAATTTGACGGCCTACACATGCGCAGTTCGGCGCGAAACGGCCGTTTGACCCGATGACGTATCTTTGCGCATGAGTTTAGCTAGATAACATCGCCTACAAGTGTGATCGGGATTTCTATTGGAGAAGCAGTTTTAGCCTATCTTATTATTGTATAGTCTTTGGTGTTACTGTGCCGCTAAAAAGGCACATATATCGTGGACGCAGACGAACATACCTAACAAAAATCACTGTTCATGATTCCACTCGTTCGCAAAGAGTCGGGCGTGATTAGAAGTCGGTCAGATCAAGAATATAAGCGTTCTGAGGTGTGTTTAATCAATACTCGGAGCAATATTTATATGTTGACATGTATTTTATTTTCTTTGTGTGCAAAATACCGGTGTCCTCATATGTATGTATAGACGGCCATGTACCATTGACTGTACATCTTACCTGTCTGTATAAGATGTGGTGCCGACAGTCAACTTCCAATCCAGCACTTTTGTAAATCTATGTCCTGTCATCATGCATCGCGACAGGGTTGCATGCGTTGAAAACGTGGTTTACTTTGGACCAGGCATCATCTCCAAATCTGATGATAATTGTCCCATAGGTAATAAGCGAAAATCAAAAGCCTCTCAAAAAGCTTCAGAAATTCTAAAATGTTCTGAAGTTATCTAGAGATGGTTATCTGCAAAACGACACATGGGGATGACTCATCCATGTCTCCGTTGTTCAAGAATGTCACGTTTTGGTTTGTTAACAAACACCTAGAATATGATAAATTAGCATCTAAAGATACACCATTACTCTTCACGTTTATCATTTAAATGTACCTCATTGATCATAAGAATGTTTTAGTTCTTCATTGAAAGCAATCCTTTGTAAACATTTGTTGCCCATGATGATTATAGCGCTTTTCTCTTGCAATTACTCATGCCTAGGAAGTGGGCTGGGTCATCGACAGCACAGTGGACACTATATAATACCCATAAAACCTAGCGGGAAAACTAGGTAATGGTTCCAATCATTTTTCAATTTTAGAACTACTTCATATAAGGTCTGTGTTTCCTGAAGGCTTACCCTGGCGTGACGTTTTGATAGCCATGTAATTCTCTAGGACAAGTTGAGTGTTCTCAATATATTCTCCTCGAAAATGCTAATTAGCAACAGAGAAGACTTCAGCAAGACTACGAATTCCTGCAGGGAGCTCCTGCACCTCAACTCTAATCACACTGTCAGCTACCATTCACCAGCGTGATCACGTTTGTGCCCAATCCATGAATGTGCGTCCCCTTTGTATGTCTTAGCTAGCCACTGACTACACTTTAGCTAGCTAGTTAGCAGAGCAGTAGATCAAAAAATAATTTTGTATTTATTATTTTATTTATTTATTTCACCTTTATTTAACCAGGTAGGCAAGTTGAGAACAAGTTCTCATTTACAATTGCGACCTGGCCAAGATAAAGCAAAGCAGTTCGACACATACAACGACACAGAGACTAGATACGTCTTTGTACAGTACGTCGACTTTGGTGTCTAGTTCAGACCTTATGGCATTTTTCAAGGATGAGCATTAAAAGGGGAGAAGACCACTGGAAGTCTGGCCATTTTGAGAAGTGCAGCTATAGTGAAGGGCAATTAACCAGTTTGGTCAGGGCCAGCATAAGGTTAAAGCTTATCCTGTCGGTGAGTGTAGCTATTAAATTAAGTTTGAGCATCTTAGCAATACATTGTTTCCTACACATCTGTCAACATTCTAAAAGAGCCACTTAATCAATTATAGATTACCCAGATACCAGACTTCGATGATAATTCAGTTCTGGAATGTCATTGAAAAGGAATCTAAAAAATCTATTGACATTCAAAAAATGTACTTTTAGACATCCAGCCTGTATTGTAGTTTCATGATGAGACAAATCTTCAAAAGGGCACAGCATTTATTTATTCAGAGTGGTAAATGCATTCACACAGTCTTGATTTATTGAATCCATCCCACTATATGATTGATGTCAAGTGATAAAATCCCAAGCTGTCAATTCAAAGTTTATGGAAAAAACTGTATTTGTCCTCGTGAAAATGACAGTTTATTAATATTGTAACGGCCCTGGGTAATATAAGTGCCGAAATCGACTCTACCGCATGAGCATACTTTTGCGGCACAGTCGATAGCACGCCGGACCTCGGGCTAGAAGGTCGAGGGTTCGAGACCTGCACCCTGCTGTTTCATTACAATATTCTAAAACTAATGTCATCAATAAAATCAAACTATTTATATAGCACAGTTCTTACAACAGATGCATTTTGCTACACTTGCAATAACATCTGCTAACCATGTGTATGTGACCAATAAAATTTGATTTCAAGGTGTTTAGTCATTAGATGGGGTGTTGTCTGCAAAGTGGGGCACAGATAACGAAGAGGAAACCGGTACAAAAGTATTTATATCCATAGGAAAACGAGTCCTATATCGACATAGCCTGAAAGGCCGCTCAGCAAGGAAGAATACACTGCTCCAAAACCGCCATAAAAAAGCCAGACTACGGTTTGCAACTGCACATGGGGACAAACATTGTACTTTTTGGAGAAATGTCCTCCGGTCTGATGAAACAAAAATAGAACTGTTTGGCCATAATGACTGTCGTTATGTTTGGAGGAAAAAGGGGGACGCTTGCAAGCTTAAGAACACCATCCCAACCATGAAGCACGGGGGTGGCAGCACCATGTGGGGGTGCTTTGCTGCAGGAGGTGTCACGCCCTGGTCTTAGTATTCTGTGTTCTCTTTATTATTTTGGTTAGGGCAGGGTGTGACATGGGTGATTTATGTGGTTTGTTTTGGCTAGGGGTTTTGTAGTTTATGGGGTTGTGTTTAGTATAGTATTCTAGGTAAGTCTATGGTTGCCTAAAGTGGTTCTTAATCAGAGGCAGGTGTTTATCGTTGTCTCTGATTGGGAACCATATTTAGGCAGCCATATTCTTTGAGTATTTGGTGGGTGATTGTTCCTTTCTCTGGTTTCATGTTACGTTTTTGTAAATTGTTCCTATTTTTCATTAAAGATGTATAAAGATGTATAAAGATAACCACGCTGCATTTTGGTCCTCCTCTCTTTCACCAGAAGAAAACCGTAACAGGAGGGACTGGTGCACTTCACAAAATAGATGGCTTCATGAGGATGGAAAATTATGTTCATATATTGAAGCAACATCTCAAGACATCAGTAATCTCTGAAACTGGAAACACTTGTTCTCAACTTGCCTACCTTGTTAAATAAAGGTGAAAAAAAAAATCAGTCAGGAAGTTAAAGCTTGGTGGCAAATGGGTCTTCCAAATGGACAATGACCCCAAGCATACTTCCAAAGTTATGGCTTAAGGACAACAAAGTCAAGGTATTGGAATGGCTATCACAAAGCCCTGACCTCATTCCTACACAAAATGTGTGGGCAGAACTGAAAAAGCGTGTGCGAGCAAGGAGGCCTACACTCCTGACTCAGTTACACCAGCACTGTCTGGAGAAATGGGCCAAAATTCACCCAACTTATTGTGGGAAGCTTGTGGAAGGCTACCCGAAACGTGTGACCTAAGTTAAACAATTTAAAGGCAATGCTACCAAATACTAATTGCGTGTATGTAAACTTCTGACCCACTGGGAATGTGATGAAAGAAATAAAAGCTGAAATAAATAATTCTCTACTATTATTCTGACATTTCACATTCTTAAAATAAGTGGTGATCCTAACTGACCTAAGACAGAATTTGTTTACTAGGATTAAATGTTTGGAATTGTGAAAAACTGCGTTTAAATGTATTTGGCTAAGGTGTATGTAAACTTCCGACTTCAACTGTATGTACCCCTTGACTTTTTCCACATTTTGCTATGTTACAGCCTTTTCCCCTCATCAATCTACGCACACACTACCCCATAATGGCAAAGCAAAACCAGGTTTTGAAATGTTTGCAAATTTAGTATAAAAAAATAGGAAATATTACATTTACATGCGTATTCAGTCCCTTTACTCAGTACTTTGTTGAAGCAGCTTTGGCAGTGATTACAGCCTCATGTCTTCTTGGGTATGATGCTACAAGCTTGGCACACCTGTATTTGGGGAGTTTCTCCCATTCTTCTCTGCAGATCCTCTCAAGCTCTGTCAGGTTGGATGGGTTTCTCCAGAGATGTTTGATTGGGTTCAATTCCAGGCTCTGGCTGGGCCACTCAAGGACATTCAGAGGCTTGTCCCAAAGCCACTCCTGCGTTGTCTTGGCTGTGTGCTTAGGGTCATTGTCTGAGGTCCTCAGCACTCTGGATCAGCTTTTCATCAAGAAACTTAATGTACTTTGCTCCATTCATCTTTGCCTCAATCCTGACTAGTCTCCTAGTCCCTGCCGCTGAAAAACATCCCCACAGCATGATGTTGCCACCAACATGCTTCACTGTAGGGAAAGTGTTGGTGTTGTAAAGTATTGGTCTCATGTTTCATGAGCTGAAATAAAAGATCCCGAAATGTTCCATATACACAAAAAACGTATTTCTCCCAAATGTAGTGCACAAATGTGTTTACATCCCTGTTAGTAAGCATGTTTCCTTTGCCAAGAGAATCCATCCACCTGACAGGTGTGGCAAATCAAGAAGCTGATTAAACAGCAGGATCATTACACAGGTGCACCTTGTACTGGGGACAATAAAAGGCCACTCTAAAATGTGCAGTTTTGTCACACAACACAATGCCACAGATGTCTGAAGATTTGAGGGAGTGTCCAATTGGCATGCAGACTGCAAGAATTTCCACCAGAGCTTTGCCAGGGAAGTAAATGTTCATTTCTTTACCATAAGCCGTTTTAGAGAATGTCGTTTTAGAGAATTTGGCAGAACGTCCAACCGGCCTCACAACCGCAGACCATGTGTATGGCATCGTGTGGGCGAGTGGTTTGCTGATGTCAAGGTTGTGAACAGAGTGCCCCATGGTGGCAGTGGGGTTATGATATGGGCAGGCATAAATTACAGACAATGAACACAGTTGCATTTTATCCATGGCAATTGGAATGCACAAAAATACAGTGATGAGATCCTGAGGCCCATTGTGAGGCCCATTTTATTCTGTAACCAACAGATGCATATCTGCATTCCCAGTCGTGGAATCCATAGATTAGGGCCAATTGACTGATTTCCTCATATGAACTGTAACTCAGTAAAATCAATGAAATTGTTGCGTGATGCATTTATATTTTTGTTCAGTATATGTTGGGGTAAAAGTGACTAGGCATTCAGGATAGATAATAGAGTAGCAACAGTCTATGTGGAAAAGCGTGTCTGTGTGTGACGCCAATATGCATGTGTGTGCGTGTTTTTTGTGTGTGAGCGTATGTCGTGTGTGTGTGTGTTGGAGTGTCAGTGTAGTATGTGTGAGTGTGTGGGCAGAGTTTAGTGAGTGCGCATAGAGCCAGCGCAAGACAGTCAATGCATAAATTCAATAAACAACAATAATAAAGGGGTCAATGTAAATAGTCCGGATAGCCATTTGATTAACTGTTCAGCAGTACTGCTTGCCGTGCAGCAACAGAGAGGACAGTCTATGGGTGGCTGGAGTCTTTGAGCATTTTTAGTGCCTTACTCTGACACCGCCTGGTATAGAGGTCCTAGATGAGTTTGGCCCCAGTGATGTACTGGGCTGTACTCACTTTCCCTCTGTAGCGCCTTGCGGTCTGATGCAGAGCATTTGCCATTCCATGCAGTTTAATTATGAATCAAGGGTTTGTGCTGGCAACATTGAATGAGTTTTTGATAATATGTCTATTATATGCAAACAACTCAGTGGGTGTGTACAAATCTTACACATACAGAGAGATAAATATATGCAGAGAAAACATTTAATCAAAGTAGACTTAAAATATATATATATTTTTTAGCAGATGTCATTCTAGACTCCATTGGTGGGTCCAACTGGGAGAGGACGTGGTAGCAGGATTACAAGGTTGTGTGATATTTATGCACCAAATTGTTGTTTTATTTAATAGAGTAAGGTTCTTAGGACTATCTCCTTTCTGAGTTAACTGAGAGGAGTCTTTATGGAGCTTGGGCTGGCAACTGATTAAGTGATGGCTTGGTGATTAAAAACCTACAGCTGGCATTCCATCGATAAGATATGGTGGGAGTCACCAACATAGAGCGAGCCTGGAGGAACAGAACAAAGGCCTCTGTATTCCTAATTATCCTGGCATCTGGGAGACAGCACCAGAGGCAGATGACCAGAGGATGAACCCAAAGTGGCTTATGATGCCCCCCCAATCTATATGGGAGTGGTGGAACCAAGCATTCTGGGTACATTGTCTGTAAAGGGTAGGCTCTCAGGCTAACAGGGTTGACGGTTTTATTATTGCAATAATTAATCAATATTAAATAAAGATGATTGTTTGAAGACATGACCAAGTCTCTCTAAGTAATGAGTACAGTACAGTTTTTTGCATATCCTACTCCCCCTGATTAGCCAATATTGACAGCGACCCTAATGCAATTAGGGTAATGTGGCTTGCTCAAGGGCACACCGATATATTTTTCACTTAGTCAGCTCGGGGATTCGGACTAGCAACCTTTCAGTTACTGGTCCAATGTTCTTAACTGCTAAGCAACCTGCTGCTCTCGAACCTCTAACTCGCACATCATGCAATGAAATAATTATGCCTTTCCCCTACAGCACTGTATTTGTTAATACTTCCTGAATGTAAAGTGTGTGTCCATGTGTTTTTTTCCTGTGCAGATCTGGTGAGAGCCTTCTCAGAAAGGGCACTACCTCACTTCTCAGACCCTATCACCTCCCCCTGCCTGCTGAGGCCAGTGTTAGACAGCATGTTTACCCTGGAGAAGATAGCTGATGCACACAGACACATAGAAGCCAATAGAAACCAGGGAAAGATTGTCATTAATGTCATGAACGCACAATGATGGGACCTCCAGTGACATCTCTCCATCTACTACCAAACTGAACATAGTTGTTTCACACCAAACGTTACATTTGGTTGATCAACTTGATTGATAATGCACATGACCTGAATGTTATGTGATTCTTATTATGTCGATATTTGTATCACATTCTATTTAGTGTTCTATCAAATTATTCTTATTTCTTTACTTAGTAGGCTGAAACAGAAATAGTTTGTTATTGGTATAATACAAATAGTTTGGCGCATCTGTGTTTTCATAAGGCATCAAGAATAAACTGTATTTTTTTCAACAAGAACAATTAACATTGTTTGTAATAATGTAATGCTGTTACGTGTTCTACTATATGTGTTCCATTTTCCATGTGTCGCGGATAGAAACACAGGACAAAGATTAAATGCATATGGCCGCAATTACATTCCAGTACAACTTAAGCGCGTGTGTGATTTTTATGCGCAAACCCGCCACAAGCGAACCCGGCGACTACAAACCGGAATTGGCAGGCTATAATGAAATGTTCTACTTCCTGAAGTCACCGGCAAGTTTTGTTTTGGGAGATTTTGATTCTGTGAGTCTACACTTGTTATTTTTAATATAATAATAATAATAATTGTGCCACGGACACCAGGAGACTATCGACCCCCGTCGAAACAAAGTGGGTAGAATGTGGCGGTGTGTGATTATTTGTGGGTTATGCACTTGACTTCCTCATGCATAGTTTATCTAACCAACTGAAAGCGTAACTTTCTGACAGTCTGTTTCAGGATCAGTCTTTAATGGCAGATCAATTGTTTTATTTTCTCAAATTAATAAACTACCGAGGTTAATTCAACGAGCATGTGTGAATGGTTATGCTGTAGGTCAGTACTGGGTGCGTTAGAGATGTCGACGATGAGTATCAAGTGTTTGTTCGCTAACGCCCAGGAAGATCCTATTCAAACTCCCATCAGACTGCTCTACAAGCATTATAATGTCAAAAGCAGTGGTGTAGGCAGAAATTCGTTAATGTCAGGGCCAGCAAAAATATAGGTGTGCCGAAATGTGGACACTCAAATTATCATAAAAGCATAGGCCACGCTATACTCTACTGTAATCGATCGCACCCAACAAACCATCTAAAATGTGATTTCGCATTACAGACCAATAGTCTTGTAGGCCTACGTAAATCCACTACTCTTACAAAACATGCGACTCACATAGACCTACACATAATACGCCATAGGCCTATAATTAATGAGAATATAACATAATACCCTGATGTAACAGTAATAATCACAATAGGCTTGGCAATCTCTTAAAGGCTCAACCAGGAGATAGTTGGCTAGGCAGCCACAAATGTAACCATTTAACACTAGGAGAGCTGAGAGCATCATATTGACTTTAAGTACTCTGCCATTTTTAAAGTTATGTCCTCCCTGTCATTGACTTTTCCTAAATATGTCTAACACACTATCTTTGTTAGAATCTTAATATCACAAGCAATTTATGTTATAAGCAGTTTAAGAAGTCATGTCACCCCCCCACCCCCCCATGGGGTCCATTTCACGCCATATGTAAATAAATAAAATACATCGTTAACATGAAAAACAAAGTTGAGAATGTAAACATTTTTGTGGATGGGTGAAATAATGGATGTTGAAATCAAAAACCAAACAACTGAAAGCAAAATGTATAGAATTGTAAACAAAAGTAAGACCTCAAAAGCTAAACCCCCCAAATTTGTAAGCAAATCATTTTAAATGTCATGTTTAAAAATATATATATTTGAAAACGAATGCAAAAATCGTTTTCGGTTAAACTTTCCCAGCAACCAATCCTATTGAATACATTTTGCCTACGCTTTTGCCCGCATGAACTACTTCTTGATTACGCTACTCGTATTTTTGCTTTCACTGCCAGTGTTTTAGATTTGCGATTTTTGGCATTATTTTTCCGTGAAGTTCGGGGTTTAGAGGGAGGTGTAGACAATGAGTTTCCATTGGTCCGCTAGTTTTGGAGTGACGGTTCGCCTTAACCCAATCAATGATTTATTGTGTCACTGGCTCTGACCCTTCTAACTACTTAGGTAAACATATGAATGACCTGTTGCACAACGTTCGGCGCATGTGTGGGTAACTGGTTCGCCATTGTTTAGAACGGGGGGGATTCTCTCCTGTCTGAGGCAAAACTGATTGCTACGCAAATGGTTGTCGCACCTCAATTTAGTAAGGAACACAGCCGCCAGAGGAAAAGGAAGATATTCCATGATGAGATCTCTCAAGATGAGACAGCTCAGGACAGTGCAGCAACGATGTTTTGGGAACACAGTGTTTTTTTTTACTGCTATGGACAACATCATAAGTGACTTGGACACAAGGTTCCACACCACTGCAAAAATTGTAGAATCATTTTCTGCTGTTCTGAAAGTTGGGCAGATTAGTGAGGATAAAGTCCATTCTGTGTACCAACCACTGATCATGGAGTATTCCAGAGATCTTACACCACAGTTTCAAAATGAAGTAAGACACCTGGACACTGTATATGCTTCCACTTTCCCCCCTAACTTGTCCCCTCTTGGTCACCTGAATATAATTTGTAAGATGCAGCTGTAAAGCATTTTTGGAGAAGTGTGCATTGCTTTACGTATATTTTGCACACTGCCTGTGACTGTTGCGGATAGAGCTTTCAGTAAGCTAAAACTGATGAACTATTTGAGGTCCCAGGACAGGCTTTGCAGTCTTGCCATGATGTCCATTGAAAGTCAGTTAGCTAGAAAGCTGGACTTCGAAGACTTAATCAGTGACTTTGCTAGCAAGAAGGCTTTTTTTGGGGCGCTGGGTTAACGCTGAGCAAAGGCCAGTGGTTAACTGTTAAATGGCATGGCTATGGATATTGGATCACTACACACATGATGCCCACAGGCTGAGAACAAGACTGAGAACAGACTGAGAACAAGATTTTTTATTTTGTTTGTTATGTCATTCTATAGATTATGATGTTAATTTATTTTAATTGAAGAGGTTAATGTATATTTAAGTTATATTTATTTTAAGTTATTCATTCATTTTAAGAGAATTTTCCATTCAAGAATTTTCCAATTTAGACTGTAAAAAATGGCCTTTAGCACATTTCTTATAGAGGGTATCAGTCTTGCATCAAATAGTGAATTCCACTTTATGCAGAATGTTGCATGCATGTCTGCACAGTGTTATATTTTCACAGCTCACTGTCAGTAAATATCGTACAATAAATATTGGACTACAAGAGAGTTGCAAGCCTGCAAAGGTAGAGTTATTTAAAGCTTTGAATGGGTCGATTGGGTTTTGGAGGTGTGTGGTTACAGCAATTGCGCAGGGTTGGTGTGGCCTTTGGTGGTGGGGCCCAATGTGATATGTTTTCATGGGGCCCAAAATCCCTCGTGGCGTTCCCCTGACTACACCAAAACTATATTGAAACTAATTTCACACGTACACTGAGATTACAAAACATCAAGAACACCTGTTCTTTCCATGACATAGCCTATCCTTGCCAAACAACTCTTAAAAATGAACCCTTGAGGTCTATTTCAAAATATATATTTTGGGGGGCTGAATTACTTACTCAAAATATGCCATTCTGTTCCTTTGAAATGCATTTTCTTAAATTCATAAATGAAATCCCAAAGACCTGCCCTTAACAAAGTAATAAATAATGATCTTTGTGATGGTGTTTATTTAAAGTAATACTTCGGGATTTTGGCAACGAGGCCCTTTATCTACTTCCCCAGAGTCAGATTAACTAGTGGAGACCATTTTTATGTCTCTGTGTCCAGTATGAAGGAAGTTAAGAGAGAAGAGTCAGGCCATGCTTTTATCGTCAACATCTCTAACACACACGGTGGGGTTAATGCGTAATTGATGGGGTCGAATGCAGGCTGGTGACAGACAGAAACATAATGTGGCACATTTTTTGCATCCTTGTGTCATGAGCTAAAACACAAGCAAAGCCTATGATCTTTCACTATATCCTCATGGCATACCAGTCATAGCTGTTGTATTTATCATTGTTGCAGATCTAAAACATGGCGGAACCAAACCAAAGGCCTCAACGTAAGATGTCCACCACAGGTGACAGTCTATACAATATACTTGAACTGGAGAAAGGAGCATCCGCAGGAGAAATAAAGAAGGCATACAGGTATAAACGGGTGAAAGTAGATCACATTTTTTCCTGGTACGGGACCTCCTATATGTGCAGCAAAACATTTTATGGGCCTAATCATGGAACTACATATAGAGTCCCTGTTAATTCAATAGGATCTCTGTGGGCCTAGTCGTAAAGATTTGTCATTTAACTTTTAAAATGTATTACCTTTTATTGTGTCATAAACACAACCAGTCATGATGCTTTTTATCTGATTGTCAAACGATCACTTCAAAGGGCTCCTTTACTAGGCTACTCGCAACTCATCCACTCGCAACACATTTCCAGCCTCCAAACAGTGGTGAATGGAAAGAGGCGATTGTTATTAGGCCGCACGCGCCCGCCCCTCTGTCTCGCCCATCATCTCTGCCTTGGCAAAATGTCAGTGTTCTTGTCACATTATAGAGTGTAGGCTATACCACCTGTTGTCATTAGCTCATTTGTCATGCCTCTGACATACGGTAATAATAAATAGTGGTGTAATAGCCTACAGTTTCCTTGACATTTCTATTTAATTATTGTGATGTTTTACTGGTACGGCATACACCCACTATTTATTTTGCCGGACCATACCGCCTTACTTTCACCCCTGGTTATAAAACTCTCAACCACAGACAAATGCTTTGAGAAAGACTACAGAACAGTTAAAAACACGTCTGTTTTCTTAATGAAAGCACCATTAAGTGAAACTATAGCATAGGCTGTCCTTACTCTTTTTGGAAGATTTCTAGTAGATATAAAACAAAAGACATATTTGCATACTATTAACCTGATTACCTGCTCTGTGGTTTTTGCAAATGAGGTCAAATGATTCTCCTATTATATTTCCTAACTCAAACTTTCCCATGACTTACTCATGTGAATAAAAGCAGAGCACGACTTTAAGTTTCCCTGTGACAATATAAATAAAAGTCCTCCTCCTCCCAGGAAACTAGCACTGAGGAATCATCCTGACAAGAACCCAGACAATCCAGAGGCAGCTGAGAAGTTTAAAGAGATCAACAATGCCAACTCCATCCTCAACGACGAGACCAAGAGGAAGGTCTACGATGAGTACGGCTCCATGGGCCTCTATGTGGCCGAGCAGTTTGGAGACGAGAGCGTTAAATATTACTTCCTCATTCACAAGTGCTGGTTTAAGGTGAGAAGTCTTTTAGGGCTTACACATTTTCATATGTATACACTTTGCAGACGCTTCTACCCAAAAGTGACTTATTGTACAGTGAGTGCATACTGTACATTTTTACTAAGCGTATGTGATCCCGTTAGAAATTAACTCACGACCATGGCGTTGCTAAATTGTACTGCATGTTAATCATTAAGGTCATTATAGTTTTCTAACACTTACAAGTGTATGCATGACAACTTATGTCAATTATGCCCTGTGTGAAACAAATCCCTTCTTTATTTCCCAGACCCTGATGGTGTGCTGTGGGATCTTCACCCTCTGCTGCTGCTGTTGCTGCTGCTTTTTCTGCTGTGGCAGGTGCAAGCCACTGGAGGAGGAGCACGGATACGTAGACCCAGACGACCTGGAGGCTCAGATCAGAGCTGAGCAGGACAGGGGTGAGTGTGGGCGAGGCCTGGGGGGAGGCGAGGCCTGGGGGGAGGCGAGGTCTGGGGGGAACTAGATAGTCCTTTAAGTATTAGGCAGAGGCTGCGGATTCATATAGGTAACCGCCCCGCCCCTTGGATCCATTTTCCCAGAACTGAAGATCCGATTCATGTTCTGCGCATAAGTGTTTCATTACCTCTACTTTACACAAATATTTGTTTTGGTTACCCTCCCTTCACATTTCTCACTGTCAATCGTGAATTATAATTATAAAGTTCTACCGGTGAAACGTCCATGCAGAATCTACATACCAACCATTTGATCTTAGTCAGTTTTAGGGGACATGCATTTAGATTTTGAGTTATACAGTGTTGTTTTGAATGATGTAGAGTGAATGAGCAAACTGTAGCATAACCTACCTGTGATTAACGCACATATTTTGCTATTGGGGCATGCTGTTGAGTTTTGGCCACATGAGAAAAAAAGCTTGGTGGATCGAAGGTTGGTGGATCGAATCCCAGAGCTGCCAAGGTAAAAATCTGTAATTCTGCTCTTGAACAAGGCAGTTAACCCACTAGGCCATCATTGTAAATAAGAATTTGTTCTAACTGACTTGCCTAGTTAAGTAAAATAAATAAATACAAATTGGGAAGAGGGGTTCAGAAAAGTCCGATCTGCAGCCACTCCATAAGTATGATGTCTGTGTGGGTCAAACAATACATCTTTAGAAGCTAGTTTTAGAATCAGCCTCTTTGTTTAGAGCAACCAGGACATCACTTTTAAGATGGTCCAGCGCACACTGAAGTAGGAGTCTGAAAATGTTTTTTAAATTTCACAGCCGGTGGCGAGACTTTAATAATAATGGCTCAGCCAGGCCCTAGGGCAACCTCTGGCAACTCAGTTGAAACTCCAAACTGCGTCGGCTTTAACACTCTTTGTATACTGTATATCGTGCTTACTGCTTACGCCCATTGATTAGTGCTATTGTGGGCCAGCAGCTTATTAACCCATATGCTTTTGGCAATTGGAAATTGAGCTCCGAATGTGCTCACTAACTCTAACTATGCCAGTGTGCTTATCACTGTGATTACTTTTGTTGTTGGTACCTTTCTTTAGTCTTTCATGCTCTATCTAAAAAGCTTGTCGTGTTCCTTCACACCACTAGCTGAACTAATTCCAATTCCAATACTTTCCCCCATTGCCAACCATGCGTTCTTTGTGATGTTGACATGATTAAGGCCATGCTTTAATGTTGTTCTGTTAATCAATGGCTGTTTACACAGGCAGCCCAATTATTGTCAAAAAAAGCTGATCTGATTGGTCAAAAGACCAATTAGTGGAAAAAGAATGCAGCCTATGTTTATGTAACAGTATAGACTTTACGTCCGTCCCCTCGCCCCGACCTGGGCGCGAACCAGGGACGCTCTGGACACGTCAACAGTCACCCTCGAAGCATCGTTACCCATCGCTCCGCTTTGCAGAGCAAAGGGAACAACTACTTCAAGGTCTCAGAGCGAGTGACGTCACCGATTGAAACGCTACCACCGCTCACTAGCTAGCCATTTCGCATCGGCTACATTTACAAAACATGTTTTGAAAATGTTTATTATCATTACTAATAGGAAGGGTTGGTTCATAAAAGCAGAATACACATTTTTATTTCACATGGACTAATAAAAGTATATTTTTCTAATAGGTCATTTCTGCCTGCTTGAAGAGCTCAGTGAATTAACAGTACATCTCTGTTCTCCCTGCAGGGGAACAAGAACCCATTGTGATCCAGCCTCATGCTGCTGCTAATGAGAAGACCGAGTTCGATCACGACCAATCTGCAGCCAAACCACTCTGACCCTATACTCACCACAGCGGACCAGTAAGAACCTGTCAGCGAGACGTCTTCCCATAGCTTGGTCCCAGATCTGTTTGTGCTGTCTTGCCAACTCGTATGGTCATTAGGACTTGGCAAGACAGCACAAACTGATATGAGACCAGGCTGGTCTGCCCACTCTGGTTACTCCCAACTAGGGTTGTAACTTTCCCAAAATTCACAGGTTTTCCCGAAATAAGGGAATAAGCAGGAAATCTGGAATCCTCCATCCAGGATTTCTGGAAAACCAGGAAATGTGACATTACTGTGATCAGTTTCTGTGGTTCGTTTTTTAATCTGTGGCTGGTGCTTAAATCATGCAGTCGACCCACCGTACTATATGTGGCCAAAGCCTTATATTTGGATATATATATATTTTTATGTCTCAATATAAGGGTCTGTATGTGGCTCATTTGAATTATAAATTGGGGTCTATGTTTACAAGAATCGTACATTCTTATGATTGTGCCAAATGCCAAGTTTACCTTAATGCTGAGGCGATCTTTCTTTGTAGATTGAAAAATATAGCATTTTTTAATAGTACAGAACAATATGTGCAGAGTAATGGCTTCTATGCATGCTCAATGGAGAGTGTAGGGAAGGTGTTTGAATAGAAACTGATGTGCCTCCCAAATGACACCATAGTCCCTATGTTTAACACACTACTTTTGACCAGAGCTATGTAGTGCACTACTTTTGACCAGGGCCCATAGGTCTCTGGTCCAAAGTAGTGCACTATATAGGGAATAGGAAGCTATTTGTGAAGAAAGGGAAGGGAAAGCTCAGCCTGAGTCTAAAGTTGCAAACGAATGTGCACTTTAAACGCCTTGTGGGTCGTTCAACAAAATGTGTTAATTTTGGGTAGGGTAACTTGGTAAAAACGTTCACATAATTCTGTCATAAAGAGCACATGTTCAACTTAATAAAAAACACATTTTCCCGGTTCAAGGTTAAATGGGTTCAAATCTTCCTAGAAGTCACAGAGGGTGCACAAAGGGACATGCCAAAATGCTGAATCTTTGCACTTTAGAAAGTCTTTATTAATATGAATAATCAGCTGTATTGAAAGTTGTGGTCTACATTAAATGGCACTTATTTATTTTTTTAATATTGGTGCACAATTTCTACTTTAAATATTAAAGGAATGCAAAAGGGACTCATTTTGTGGAACGACCCTTCTAAGCATAATGATCCAGTTATAATAAGGGTCTGCTGTGGACTGCCACTACCCCTTGTGTGGGAGCCAATAGCTGCAGCTTTAACCTATGAACCAATGTGAATCGACGCCAAAAGTTTAAATGTGTTTATATGTTTGTTTTTAGGCAATATTTTTGTACTGTCAAGCTTTATTTTCAATTTTCCAAAGCTTATGATTCCATACATGTGCTCACTTTTTTTTCATTTTCTCATATGCCTCTCTTTGAGTTTTACTCCCTCTCTCTACATGGAATAATATCGGAGTTCTTGTAATTTAAACATGTCTTCCTGACCCATATTCCCATTTCTTCTGATGGTGTCTGTCCTCTTGTGTGACCTGGATTCAGTGTCAAATTCTGTTTCTGTGCAGTATAGTGTACATTATATTGAGCACATCCTGAGCACACAACTCAACTTTTTAAACACTTGGACACCAAATAATGCAATTTGTTGAAAGCCATTGTCTCACATACCAGCAATTCTCAGATTTTTAAAGTGGGTTTCTTTTGTAGTTCAGCAGTATCACATTCAGTGAAAACTGGGGAAAAAAAGATATATAACGCAGTTAAAACATTGCTGTGATTATTTGTCCATTGACTTTAATTTATCTCACTGAGGATTTAACTGTGGTGGCTTTGTGTCAAATGCTGTTGATATATTTAATCCATAACTCTTTAATTTCCCCAACCTAATATGCAGGATTTGTCAAAGGCTTTATTTTTGAATTAATGTGTTATCTTGCTATCATTCTCCTTTAATAAAAATGTTTCCCTTTTGTTTTGATCCTACTTTCTACTTTATATACTGTTAATACTGTAAAATATTTATATAAATGTATATTGAATAAATTGGGGGTTATGTAAAGAATTGTCTGCCTATTCTGCTCATTTATTTCTCACAGAAATTCTACATAAACTTATTTTTCAGGAAAATACAATACTTCTACAGTATATGTACATATGTAAAGTTCCTTGTAGAAAACCACACCTGATGAACAGGTGGCAGGTTTTTTAACAGACGCAGGCATGAATCAGACCAACGTTAAGAGACTGGCAGAGTTCATTTGGAGATTTGTGTTGTAAACTTAGAGGCAGCAATGCCATAAGGACAGTGGTGTTTCCTTTTAGTTTAAGCAGGCACTTTTTAGCCTGTTTGATTCTTTCTAAACTTTCAGTAGCTGTTTTAGGAGGATAATTAAATGTTCTGATGATTGATTTGAGAAACACCATCTTATTGAGGATGATACTACACACTCAATTACATTACTGGGGTATGTAGCACTGGCGTACCGGACCCCCCCCGCAATGAGGGGAGCCCACAAGCTCTGGGGGCCCATGCGCCTGTCACGATGTCTATTTTTATTTAATAAACCGTTTTGACAGTAACCCTCAAAAGTAATTCAGAAACCTGTTTAATTTCCATATGTACTAGGAAGATAAGTGTTTGTTTCTTGGGCTTCAAGAATGGGACTAACAAATAAACTAATTGAAAGTACAGTATGAGTGGATGTCAGTGAACAAACGTGGCCAATGCTACCACGGGGCCAGTGCAATGAGTGGAGCTTACTCCGGTGTTCAAAAACACAGCCTAAAGCTTCTTAGGTAGTTCTTTGAGTTTTACTTTAGAAAACGATCTCTCCGCAGATGTGACAGTTTCAGGTGTGGTAAAAACAGCTTGATTGCTGTAGCAACAACAGGGAAACTGGGCAGAAGGGAGTTGTTCTGTAACATCTTTGAGGCGCTCATACTCCTTAATTGCCGGCCTCGACACGTTACGGAAAGAGTAACTGTATAGGACGCTCTGTGGACAGATTGTCTGGATACTGGACAGCCAATAAATTGGCAGATGCAAACCGGTTATCTTTAGCAGAAAACAGTTCTTGAGGACTTGAACATAAAAAGATGTTTGCGATTTCTTTCAAACTGGTGAACTGCCGTAAGAGTTGTGTAGATGCAATATCAACAGTCTCTTATCTCTGGTATATCTTGTCATGCATCATTCAAGACTACGTTTAAATTGTGTGCAGCGCAATGGACATATAGTGCATTCTGAAAGTATTCCAGTCAAAATGAGCAATCGGAGGAGAAGGGCCTTGGTCAGGGAGGTGACCAAGAACCCGATGGTCACTCTGACAGAGCTCCAGAGTACCTCTGGGGATGGGATAACCTTCCAGAATCAAATCATCAAAACAAATTGTCACATGCGCCGAATACAACAGGTGAAATGCTTACTTATACAAGCCCTTAACCAACAATGCTTTAAGATGTTAAGTAAAAAATTGAAAATAAAAGTAACATAATTCAACATTAGCAGTAAAATATCAAGCGAAGCCATATATAGGGGGTACAAGTACAGAGTCAATGTGCGGGGCAACCAGTTGAGGTAATTGAGGTAATATGTACACGTAGGTAGAGTTAAAGTGACTATGCATATATTATAAACAGAGAGAAGCAGCAATGTAAAAGAGGGGTCTGGGAAGCCCTTTGATTAGATGTTCAGGAGTCTTATGGCTTGGAGGTAGAAGCTGTTAAGAAGCCTCTTGGACCTAGACTTGGTGCTCTGGTAACGCTTGCGGTGCGGTAGCAGAGAGAACAGTCTATGACTAGGGTGGCTGGAGTCTGACAATTTTTAGGGCCTTCCTCTGACACCACCTGATATAGAGGTCCTTGATGGCAGGAAGCTTGGCCCCAGTGATGTACTGGGCCGTATACACCACCCTCTGTAGTGCCTTGTGGTCGGAGGCCAAGCAGTTGCCATACCAGGCAGTGATGCAACCAGTCAGGATGCTCACGATGGTGCAGCTGTAGAACCTTTTGAGGATCTGAGGACCCATGCCAAAATCTTTTCAGTCTCCTGAGGGGGAATGAGAAGGACAGCCATCTCTGCAGCACAACACCAATCAGGCATTTATGGTAGAGTGGCCAGATAGAAGCCACTCCTCAGTAAAAGGCACATGACAGCCTCCTTGGAGTTTGCCAAAAGGCACCTAAAGGACTCTCAGACCATGAGAAACAAGATTCTCTGGCCTGATGAAACCAAGATTGAACTCTTTGACCTGAATTCCAAGCATCACATCTGGAGGACACCTGGCACCATCCCTACGGTGAAGCATGGTGTTGGCAGCATCATGCTGTAGGGATGTTTTTCAGTGGCAGGGACTGGGAGACTTGTCAGGATAGAGGGAAAGATGAACGGAGCAAAGTACAGCGAGATACTTGATGAAGATCTGCACCAGAGCGCTCAGGACCTCAGACTGGGGCGAAGGTTCACCTTCCAACAGGACAACAACCCTAAGCACACAGCCAAGACAATGCAGGAGTGGCTTCGGGACAAGTCTCAATGTCCTTGAGTGGCCCAGCCAGAGCCCAGACTTGGACATATATTTTATGTTACACTAAAATACCAATTATACTTATTTTATGACATAGGAAAATCAGAAGAAAGATATCACATTGTTTCAGGTTACATCAACATGTCATGAGTCCTTCAGTTTTAATAGAGTGAAGAAAACATGTTTAAATGTCCTTTTGTACTCTTGATGCCATTTTATCTTCATTACAAAGAGTAACAATTCCTGACTGTCCTCTTGGGATACACATGCAGATCACCAGGTGGTCTGCTGACTTGCAGAAGGGTCTGGTTTATGTTTTCTGAGTACTCAGGGCCATTCAGAGTCGTAAAGAGATAAAGGGAGGGCAGTTTATTGGTCTTGTTGAAAGGGGGTGGCGTCAATTACAGAACTGTAAATCTTGGCCTGGAATGTGGTACTCTGTCCACTCATTACAACAACACTTTCTAACTGGGTTAAAATTAGACTGTAGTATTTTTTTCATAACACCCGCAACCCATTAAAAACTTCCTGCGACCCAAATTAGGGTCGCAACCCACCCGTTGAGAATTGCTAGTTTACTGCATGTAGTACCAGGAACCCATGGACTGACACCACTATCACTATGAGGGTTGAGACTGAACTAAAGGGACCACTATGGGGGAATGACTTAACGCATTTTGGGTTCTGTCATAGGGAGATCTTACTTCTGTACTCAACATGAACCCAGAACAAAATCTAGCATGTACTGGCTAGCTGCTTGAATAACATTTATGTTAACAGTGAGTGAGTTACAAGTTACTCTCTAATACTTGTCACTATACTCCTGATTGTAAAATATACAATTCAATCTCTGTAAAATTGCTGTTTAAAAGCAGGAACATTTCTGAACGACCACCATAATTTGGTTTTATGTAGCAAAATTTGAAATGTTTAAATTTTTTTTACATTGGATAAAAGTTGAGACTCAGAGCTAGAAAATTGTATATCATACACTGCAGTTGAAGAACAATACGAAAGTAATTCTGCTTTGAAAGTTGATAAACTTCGAATCCCACTTGAGAAAATGGCCCTTGAATGTTTTGGTACACCTACTAGAGCGCTCTTCTTTGTTTACACCCATTCAAAATTAGAAACGTATAATATCTGAAAATATAGCTAGACTCTTACCCTTATACATGGATGAACGCTTCATGACAGACTGGAAACATTTAACTAACATTTAACAGCTACATCTTGTTTTGCCAGCGTTGTGTCAAGTTACTCCAGATCACACTGACCGTATGCAGAAAGTAGCAAATCACTTTTTTCTAACTGATCTGTCAATAGCGCCTGCTAAATTCAGGGCATCAATGTTGTTGAGAAAAGTAGCAAAACCCTTGTAGTTCTCAATGGCTAACGTTATAGATTTCAAAAACTGTGTGGTAGAAATGACTATCAACACATACAGAGCAGCTCACGTCATAAACAGAAGCATGCTACATGGTAGACCAATCCAAACTCATCTCCCGGCATGTCCAGACCATCCATTATCTCAGCCAATCATGGCTAGCGGGAAGGTTCCGGTCTTTCCGTCACTAAACTAACTAGGCTTGTAATTTAACAATTTCCGGATGGAATACAAGTTTGTTATTAAGGCACATGAAAGTTCACATGTTCCAGAAGGCATTTCTGCCCAAAAAAAGTATGTTCAAATGACTCTCCTGTGAAGTAGTGACGTGCGACATACGCCTAGTTTCCTGAAACGAGTCACATTTGTCCGTAAAGAATGTAGTGCTACTGTAATTTAATGAAAAAGCCATTGCTGTGTTTCTATGGTTTTCTCCAGGTTATGCTATAAGGTAGTGTTCCTGGTGTAGCACTTCTGTGGGAAAGCTCCTGTTTCTTTCAATACCTTTTTTCCTATTAAGATAACAGACAGGGTCTACCAAAACTAAATATATTGTCTGGTGTCGTTGTAACACATAATTTACATGTAGCACAAGGAATGTAGCACAAGAAATCTGATCATATTTATTTAAAGAAATACATGTGTCATATTTATTTAGCTTGTTACATAACAGATGTTGGATATGAACATAAAAACTGTTTTTTAAACTCTACACCTCAACTCCTAGGCATACACAGTCCAAAAGCAGCTCTAATTTGAAAGTCTTTATAAATGCTGTTCAGTTTGCAGGCCTTTCGGTTGCCTTATTTCCCTCTACATCCTTGCTGATATAACACCAAGGTGACACAGTGGTGACTTTCAGGAACTTCACCCAAGAGGGTGAGATTCAATCCAAGGCCTCTTATAGAGCAGAGCACTGGACAGCTGACCATTGAAAGGAAATTTCCCTGACGTTCGCGGAGATCACATTCATGGTAAACACTGTGCATGTCAGCTCCCCGGGCCCCGAAGACGTGGTTGCCGATTATGGCAGCACCCCCCGCACCTCTCTGATTCAGAGGGGTTGGGTTAAATGCGGAAGACACATTTCAGTTGAATGTATTCAGTTGTACAACTGACTAAGTATCCCCCTTTCCCTTAAGCGTAAATTACCTTTAAAAAGGTCAAGAGCCATGCACTACTATGTAACATGCCTTGGATTGAAACCCGGACTTGGTTGTTCAGGCTCTGAGTAATGTCTTGAGCCTAGGGAACAGGCGCAGGGCATTCTGTGTCGTCACCTCCATCACCGTTTCCAAGGGAACCCCTTTGATCTTACTGATGTACTCAGCACAGACAGAGATATTCTTTGGCTCATTTCTCACCTATGTTTAAGATGCAAAAGCATGACTAGTGTTAGTAATACCATCTCTAAAATATATTCTTAGATGCATCAATCACTTTCAAACATTACTTGATGTACAACCACTTTCAAACCAGGATAAAGTCAATGGCATATGGATTTCAATCTACACTGAACAAAAATATAAACGCAACAGGCAACAATTTCAAATATTTTACTGAGTTATAGTTCATACAAGTAAATCAGTCAATTGAAATAAATTCATTAGGCCATAATCTACGTGACTGTGAATACAGATATGCATCCGTTGGTCACAGATACCTTAAAAAACGGTAGGGGCGTGGATCAGAAAATCAGTCAGTGTCTGGTGTGACCTCTCATTTTCATAGAATTGATCAGGCTGTTGACTGTGGCCTGTGGAATGTTGTCTCACTCCTCTTCAATGGCTGTGCGAAGTTGCTGGATATTGGCGGGAACTGGAACGCGCTGTCGTACACGTCGATCCGGAGCATCCCAAACATGCTCAATGGGTGACATGTCTGGTGAGCATGCAAGCCTTGGAAGAACTGGGACATTTTCAGCTTCCAGGAATTGTGTACAGATCCTTGCGTCATGGGGCTCTGCATTATCATGCTGAAACATGAGGTGATGGCAGCGGATGAATGGCACGACACTGGGCCTCAGGATCTAGTCACGGTATCTCTGTGCATTCAAATAGCCTTTGACAAAATGCAATTGTGTTTGTTGTCCGTAGCTTACAGTGCATTTGGAAAGTATTCAGGCCCCTTGAATTTTTCCACATTTTGTTACATTACGGCCTTAATCTAAAATCGATTAAATTGTTTGTTTTTCTTCTCATCAATCTACACACAATACCCCATAATGACAAAGTAAAAACAGGTTTTATAAATGTTTGCAAATGTATAAAATATAAAACCCTGAAATATCACATTTACACAAGTATTCAGACCCTTTACGCATTTATAGCCTCAAGTCTTCTTGGGTATGATGCTACAAGCTTTGCACACCTGCATTTTAATATACATTTACCCGATTTCACTTTGTCATTATGGGATATTGTGTGCAAATTAAAGAGGATAAAAAATATATATATTTTAGAATTAGACTAACGTAACAAAATGCGGAAAAAGTCAAGGGGTCTGAATACTTTCCGAATGCACTGTATGCCTGCCCATACCATAACCCCACCGCCACCATGGGGCACTCTGTTCACAATTTTGACATCAGCAAACCTCTTGCCCACACAACGCCATACACGTGGTCTGCGGATGTGAGGCCAGTTGAACCTACTGCCAAATGGTAGAGAAATTAACATTGAATGATCTGGCAACAGCTCTGCAGTCAGTATGTCAATTGCACGCTCCCTCAAAACTTGAGACATCCGTGGCATTGTGTTCATTGTTTTTTTGTGACAAAACTGCACATTTTAGAGATGCCTTTTATTGTACCCAGCACAAGATGCAACTGTGCAATGATCATGCTGTTTAATCAGCTTCTTGATATGCCACACCTGTCCTGTGGATGGATTATCTTGGCAAAGGAGAAATGCTCACTAACAGGGATGTAAAAACATTTGTGCACAACAATTGAGAGAAATATAATTTTAGTGTGGTTGGAGGGTTGGATCTTTTTAGTTCAGCTCATGAAATATGGGGTCACTTAGAAATGTCCTTGTTTTACATGCTGCGTTTATATTTTTGTTCAGTATATATACTGTGTTATGTTTTATATACACTAACGTTCAAAAGTTTGGGGTCACTTAGAAATGTCCTTGTTTTTGAAAGAAAAGCTACATTTTTGTCCATTAAAATCGCATCCCGGAGTCTATTTACTACTACTAATGAAGCTGCCAGTTGAGGATTTGTGAAGCGTCTGTTTCTCAAACTAGACACTAATGTACTTGTCCTCTTGCTCAGAGTGGGGGCCTCCCACTCCTCTTTCTATTCTGGTTAGAGACAGTTTGCTTTGTTCTGTGAAGGGAGTAGTACAAAGAGTTGTACAAGATCTTCAGTTGCTTGGCAATTTCTCGCATGGAATAGCCTTCATTTCTCAGAACAAGAATAGCCTGACAAGTTTCAGATCTTTGTTTCTGGCCATTTGGAGCCTGTAATCGAGCCCACAAATGCTGATGCTCCAGATACTCAACTTGTCTAAAGAAGGCAAGTTTTATTGTTTTTTTTATATCAGGACAACAGTTTTCAGCTGTGCTAACATAATTGAAAAAGGGTTTTCTAATGATCAATTAGACTTTTAAATTGATGAACTTGGATTAGCTAACACAACGTGCCATTGGAACACAGGAGAGATGGTTGCTGATAATGGACCTCTGTATGCCTGTGTAGATATTCCATTTAAAAAAGAAATCTGCCGTTTCAAGCTAAAATAGTAATTTACAACATTAATTAACAATGTCTACACTGTATTTCTGATTAATTTGATGTTATTTAATGGACAAAAATGTGATTTTCTTTCAAAATAAGGACATTTCTAAGTGACCCCAAACTTTTGAACGGTAGTGTATATTGCGTTTTGTTTTTCAGTGTAAATAAATAAGTTAGCAATCCTACCTGTTTCTCTGGACCCAAGGCAGGTGAATCGGTTTCTAGACACATGCTCTCCAACGGCAGCTGTTTCACTAGCTTCTGCTTCTTGTGAGAAAACATTATTTTTTTTAAGTAAGAGACATAAATTCAAATTAGCACATTAAGTGACATAGTTCAGACTGTACAAGACTCACATCGGTTCAGATAAAATGCATCAACATTTAAAAAAAAGCTGTTTAAACAACGAGCAAACAAGTGCTGTAGTGTTAGTACTACTTAGTGTGAGAATACAAATCAAATCCCAATTCATTTCAAGTGAATTTAACAAAAGCCTTAATACACTTACAGAGAAATAAAGTTATAATTATAAAACTCTTTACCTGTTCACTTCTTACTATAGATGGAGGAATGGAGAAGAAATACCCAGCCTTCACTCCCTCCATGGCAACTGAGGGTTTCCCATCAAAAGCATGAAGAAGAGCTTTCTCAACACCTAGTGGAAAGTCAAAATCAATCACATTTATTTATAAAGCCCTTCTTACATCGGCTGATGTCAAAGTGCTGTACAGAATTCAAACCTAAAACCCCAAACAGCAAGCAATGCAGGTGTAGAAGCACGATGGCTAGGAAACACTCCCTAGAAAGGCCAGAACCCAGGAAGAAACCTAGAGAGGAACCAGGCTATGAGGTGGGTGGCCAGTCCTCTTCTGGCTGCTCCGGTTGGAGATTATAACAGAACATGGCCAAGATGTTCAAATGTTCATAGATGATCAGCAGGGTCAAATAATAATAATCACAGTGGTTGTCGAGGGTGCAACAGGACATCACCTCAGGAGTAAATGTCAGTTGGCTTTTCATAGCCGATCATTCAGAGTATCTCTACCGCTCCTGCTGTCTCTAGATAGTTGAAAACAGCAGGTGTGGGACAGGAAGCACGTCCGGTGAACAGGTCAGGGTTCCGTATGCGCAGGCAGAAAATTTGAAACTGGAGCAGCAGCACGGCCAGGTGGAGTGGGGACAGCTAGGAGTCATCAGGCCAGGTAGTCCTGAGACATGCACTGTTTACTATATGAATTAACTTGGCAGATTCCGTGCCTTCAGAAAGTATTCACACCCCTTGACTTTTTACACATTTTGTTGTGTTACAAGGTGGGATTAAAATGGGTTTGTCATTTTTTTGTCAACGATCTACACAAAATACTCTATCAAAGTGGAAGAACAATTTGAGCCTTTGTAAAAAAATAAAACACTAATATATTACATATGGATTCAACCCCTGAGTCAATACATGTTAGACACCTTTGGCAGTGATTACAGCTGCGAATCTTTCTGGGTAAGTCTAAAAGCCTAGCACACCTGGATTGTACAATATTTGCAAATCATTATTTTAAAAAATTATTCAAACTCTGAAGTTGGTGGGTGATCATTGCTATTCGGCCATTTAAGTCTTGCCATAGATTTTCAAGCCAATTTAAGTCAAAACTGTAGCTAGGCCACTCAGGAATATTCAACGTCGTCTTGCTTGGTAAGCAACTCCCAGGGTCTGTTGGAAAGCAGACTGAACCTGTTTTTTTTCTTGGATTTTGCATGTGCTTAGTTCTATTCCATTTCGTTTCATCCCAAAAAACTCCCTAGTCCTTGCCGATGACAAGCATACCCATAACATTATTCAGCCACTATCATGCTTGAAAATATGATGAGCCCTACTCTGTGATGCGTTGGGTTGTATTTGCCCCAAACATAACACTTTTTATTCAGGACATGAAGTTCATTTTTTGCAGTATTACTTAAATGCCTTGTTGCAAACAGACTGTATGTTGTGGAATATGTTTACTCTGTACAGGCTTCCTTCTTTTCACTCTGTCATTTAAGTTAGTTTTGTGGAGTAACTACAATGTTGTTGATCCATCCTCAGTTTTCTATCACCGCTATTAAACTCGTAACTGTTTTAAAGTCACCATTGGTGAATTTTGAAGTGTCTGTCCTATGTCTACAATATTTTCAGAAAGTATTCAGACTCCTTGACTTTTTCCACATTTTGTTTCATTACAGCCTTATTTTAAAAAGCCTCAAGTCTATGACGTGACAAGCTTGGCCCACCTGTAATTAGGGACTTTCTCCCATTCTTCTCAGCAGATCCTCTCAAGCTCTGTCAGGTTGGACATGGAGCATCGCTGCACAGCTATTTTCAGGTCTCTCCAGAGATGTTCAATTGGGTTCAAGTCTGGGCACTGTCTGGGCCACTTAAGGACATTCAGAGACTTGTCCCAAAGCCACTCCTGCATCGTCTTGGCTGTGTGCTTAGGGTCGTTGTTCTGTTGGAAGTTGAACCTTCGCCCCAGTCTGAGGTCCCGAGCACTCTGGAATACGTTTTCATCAAGAATATCTCTGTACTTTGCTCTGTTCATCTTTCCCTTGATCCTGATTAGTCTCCCAGTTCCTGCAGCAGAAAAACATCCCCACAACATGATGCTGCCACCACCAAGTGGGCTGTCATGTGCCTTTTACTGAGGAGTGGCTACTCTACCATAAAGGCCTGATTGGTGGAGTGATGATTGTTCTTCTGGAAGGTTCTCCCATCTCCACTTAGGAACTCTAGAGCTCTGTCAGAGTGACCATCGGGGTCTTGGTCACCTACCTGACCAAGGCCCTTCTCCCCCGATTGCTCAGTCTTGGTGGTTCCAAACTTATTCCATTTAAGAATACAGGCCACTGTGTTCTTGGGGACCTTCATGCTGCAGAAATGTTTTGGTACCCTTCCCCAGATATGTGCCTCAACATAATGCCGCCTCGGAGCTCTACGGACAATTGCTCTGACATGCGCCGTCAACTGTGGGACCTTATATAGACAGGTGTGTGCCTTTCCAAATCATGTCCAATCAATTGAATTTACCACAGGTGGACTCCAATCAAGTTGTAGAAACATCTCAAGGATGATCAATGTAAACAGTATGCACCAGAGCTCAATTTCGAGTCTCATAGCAAAGGGTCTTAATACTTATGTAAATAAGGTATTTCAATTTCTTATACATTTGCAAAAAATTACAAAAAACGGTTCTCGCTTTGTTATTGTGTGTAGATTGATGAGGGGAAAAAACTATGTAATACATTTTAGAATAAGGCTGTAACGTAACAACATTTCTGGTGGGAAATCTTTTTTTTTTTTTTAAGGAAGAGACAAGTTCAAATGTGCACATTAAGTGACATAGTTCAGACAATACAAGCCTCACATCTGTTCAGATAAAATGCGAAAACATTTTTTTTTACACAACGAGCAAACAAGTGTTGTAGTGTTAGTACTACGTAGTGTGAAACGTAATAAACGTAACAAAATGTGGAAAAAGTCAAGTGGTCTGAATACTTTCCGAATGCACTGTATACAAAAGTATGTGGACACTCCTTCAAATTAGTGGATTCGGTTACTTCAATCACACCCGTTGCTAACAGGTGTCGAGCACACAGCCATGCAATCTCCATAGACAAACATTGGCATTAGAATGGCTTTACTGAAGAGCTCAGTGACTTTCAGAAAGCGAAGAAACACCAGGAGAAGAGTTCCAGTAAGGAGGGGGGTGGTCAACTATGCCTGTAAATTGATTTAGAGTTGCCCTAAACTGTTTATTTGGAGTATCATGTTGATTTTGGAGGTCTACACACTGGGAAGCGTATTGTAATTTAAATTCAAATGCATTGAGATACCAATCAGTAATTAACATGCCACTCGCGACAGTTAAACAGATACAAATGGGGGCTGTAATGAGAAGTTAATACTGGTAATATAAGTAGTATAAACTGTATAATATATATATATATATATATATATATGGTCCCCTGTTTGTAAATGTACATTCTAACTGTGTCGGCGTGTGCTAAATCGAGGGTCTTGAATTTCAGTGATAGACTCAACGTGAAACACTAAGGACTGTCATTCTAAATTTGGGTTGTATAACCATGATGGGTTTTATAACCAATGATAGTAGGGGTTTTGTTTTACCATGTTATCAGGATTCTAATGTTAAAGCGCATCAATACATATGGCTTTCTGGATGATATATTACCATTGATATGAGCATGTTTTAGTATGTTTTTAACTATATAAGTGGACTAGCAGTAGTGACTAGCATGTTATGGGTTAGATGGAATGATTTATGTGCAAATGCATTTGTAGCCAGAGGTTAAGTACGTACAGGGCATGTATTTGAGACAGAACGTTTGCTGCACAAGGGTGTTAGTTGTAGATTCTAGCAGAGATAGTGTTTTCATTTCAGACATTATTGTCAACTTTCAGTGAGGGGTTTGCCAAATTATGTACAATGCTTGAAATAGCCAAAGATACCTGTATACAGGAAGCCATCTTACCAGAAGGGAAGTTCGCTGTAGTAGTAGCATCACAACTTCTGTGCCGAAGGATAAGTGACCATTGCTGTACATTCATACCCCAGGGTGAGGGTAACTTGACTATTGTAAGTGGAACATCTGAAAGAGCTCATCAGTGTTCTCGCAAACAAACACCAAACGAAGCGATTGCCTTGCGTGTGGTGATGAAGCGTGTACCGATGTTTAATTCTTGTTATTTTTCCCCTTCTGAGAATGAATATGCACTATGTGAAGGTTTGAAACTCAATGACAAAGGAGGTCATTTACGATTGTAATGTACTAAGTCTAAGAAAGTCTTCAATTTTTCCCCTCATGTTAATGCTTGTTTGATGAAAATGCTTGTAAGTCATTTTCTATAAGGTTGAGACAGTCTCAAAAGGGAGGACTGTGGTGGAAAATTACTTTTAGATATCATATGCTGTTTTTTCTTAAGAGAATTGTGCATTGTTACATGTTAGTGTTTTTTTGCTGACGCAGGCTTGTCTTGTGTGAATTAGTCATAAGTCTGGGTGTACAGATAAGAACCGGGTGCGACCACAGTATGTGACATCCCATTTGTACGATCTGTAGGAACTCATCTGCGTGGAAACTTGCAGGAAGGAACAGACAATGGTGGCAATGTCAGCTATCAATTTGCACAGACAAGCAAAACACCTTTTATACACTATGTTCCCCACCCGTTTGCAAATACAGTGGGGCAAAAAAGTATTTAGTCAGCCACCAATTGTGCAAGTTCTCCCACTTAAAAAGATGAGAGAGGCCTGTAATTGTCATCATAGGTACACTTCAACTATGACAGACAAAATAAGAAAAAAAAATCCAGAAAATCACATTGTAGGATTTTTTATGAATTTATTTGCAAATTATGGTGGAAAATAACTATTTGGTCACCTACAAACAAGCAAGATTTCTGGCTCTCACAGACCTGTAACTTCTTCTTTAAGAGGCTCCTCTGTCCTCCACTTGTTACCTGTATTAATGGCACCTGTTTGAACTTGTTATCAGTATAAAAGACACCTGTCCACAACCTCAAACAGTCACACTCCAAACTCCACTATGGCCAAGACCAAAGAGCTGTCAAAGGACACCAGAAACAAAATTGTAGACCTGCACCAGGCTGGGAAGACTGAATCTGCAATAGGTAAGCAGCTTGGTTTGAAGAAATCAACTGTGGGAGCAATTATTAGGAAATGGAAGACATACAAGACCACTGATAATCTCCCTCGATCTGGGGCTCCACGCAAGATCTCACCCTGTGGGGTCAAAATGATCACAAGAACGGTGAGCAAAAATCCCAGAACCACACGGGGGGACCTAGTGAATGACCTGCAGAGAGCTGGGACCAAAGTAACAAGGCCTACCATCAGTAACACACTACGCCGTGCACACTCCTGCAGTGCCAGACGTGTCCCCCTGCTTAAGCCAGTACATGTCCAGGCCCGTCTGAAGTTTGCTAGAGAGCATTTGGATGATCCAGAAGAAGATTGGGAGAATGTCATATGGTCAGATGAGAAATTTTTGGTAAAAACTCAACTCGTCGTGTTTGGAGGAAAAATAATTCTGAGTTGCATCCAAACCATACCTACTGGAAAGCATGGGGGTGGAAACATCATGCTTTGGGGCTGTTTTTCTGCAAAGGGACCAGGACGACTGATCCATGTAAAGGAAAGAATGAATGGGGCCATGTATCGTGAGATTTTGAGTAAAAACCTCCTTCCATCAGCAAGGGCATTGAAGATGAAACGTGGCTGGGTCTTTCAGCATGACAATGATCCCAAACACACCGCCCGGGCAACGAAGGAGTGGCTTCGCAAGAAGCATTTCAAGGTCCTGGAGTGGCCTAGCCAGCCTCCAGATCTCAACCCCATAGAAAATCTTTGGAGGGAGTTGAAAGTCTGTGTTGCCCAGCAACAGCCTCAAAACATCACTGCTCTAGAGGAGGAATGGGCCAAAATACCAGCAACAGTGTGAAAACTTACAGAAAACATTTGACCTCTGTCATTGCCAACAAAGGGTATATAACAAAGTTTTGAGATAAACTTTTGTTATTTGACCAAATACTTATTTTCCACCATCATTTGCAAATAAATTCATTAAAAATCTTACAATGTGATTTTCTGGATTTTTTTCCCTCATTTTGTCTGTCATAGTTGAAGTGTACCTATGATGAAAATTACAGGCCTCTCATCTTTTTAAGTGGGAGAACTTGCACAATTGGTGGCTGACTAAATACTTTTTTGCCCCACTGTATCTGCTAACTGCCACATAGACAAAGAGGTTGGACTTTACCATAAAAGCTAAGAGCCAACTTTGTTCGTTGGGCTTTTAATTCTGCACCTTTGAGTGATTGTTAACCGCTCAATTTTTGCAAATCTTATAATAAAGTTGTTGTTTGAAGAAACTAGTCTCTCTTCTTCTGGTTAGAATTTCCACGACAGCTGTTATTGTGAAGTGGTAACGTCGAGGAGCAACAACAGCTCATCTGTGAAGTGCTAGGCCACACAAGCTCACAGAACGGGACCGCCATGTGCTTAAGCGTGTAAAAATCATCTGTCCTCAGGTGCAACACTCACTACAGAGTTCCAAACTGCCTCTGGAAGCAACGTCAGCACAATAACTGTTCATCTGGAGCTTCCTGAAATGGGTTTCCATGTGTTTCCAATTCCCTTGTGCACAAAGCAAAGTCCATACAGAATTGTTTTGTTGAGAACGGTGTGGAAGAACTTGACTGGCCGGCACAGAGCATTGACCTCAACCCCATCGAACACCTTTGGGATGAATTGGAACACTGACTGCAAGCCAGGCCTAATTGACAACCTCACTAATGCTCTTGTGGCTGAATGGAAGCAAGTCCCTGCAGCAACGTTCCAACAGTGGAAAGCCTTCCCAGAAGAGTGGAGGCTGTTATAGCAGCAAAGGGGGGAACAACTCCATATTAATGCCCATGATTTTAGAATGAGATGTTCGACGAGCAGGTGTCCACATACTTCTGGTCATGTAGTGTACATAGAAATATATGAAATTACCTTGTTCCTTTAGCAGGTGTATAGTAGGTCTGCCTGCAGATCTTGAATGGACATTTCTAAACAATGGATACACCATGTTACAAAAAACATCTGACAAAATATATTGATTAAAACAAATGGACTGTGAGGAAAATGCATCAATGCAAACAACAACGCATGATCAATAATTTTGATTTGGTTTATATTAGTGTAGGACTCACAGCGGAAGGTCCAGTTGTTTTGCAATCTCTGCCTGCCGAATAAGCACCCGTCTTTGACTGTCTTTGTCTGCGTCACCACTGACAAATCTGGGGGTGAAATCCAAGCCTACCTGTAAGTGAAGGCAATGATGACTGATTATCAGTGATGTAAGATCATCAACCAACCACTTAGTTAGTGTGGATCTAACCCCAGCCCCAGGCTTATTACCACATACAGTGCATTGCAAAGGTATTCATACCCCTTGGATTTCTTCAATACAGCGATTACAGCTGTGAGTCACTCCAGTGTAGATTTAGCCTTGTGTTGTAGGTTATTGTCCTGCTGAATGGTGAATTACTCTTGCAGTGTCTGGTGTAAAGCAGACTGAAGTAGGTTCTCCTCTAGGATTTTGCCTGTCTAGCTCCATCCTGTTTCTTTTCACCCTGAAAAACTCTCCAGTCTTAGCCGATGTCAAGCATACCCATACCATGATGCAGCCACCACCATGCTTGAAAATAAGAAGGCAGTTACTCAGTGACGTGTTGGATTTGCCCGAAACATACAAATTTGCATTCAGGCCAAAAAGTGTATTCCTTTGCCGTGTCTTTTTTCAGTATTACTTTAGCACCTTGTTGCTTTCAAAATGCATGTTTTTAAATATTTGTATTCTGTATATTTGTATTCTTTCACTCTGTCATTGAAGTCATTATTGTGTAGTCACTACAATGTTGTTGATCCATCCTCAGTTTTTTGACATTAGAGTATTTTTAGTAGATTGTTGACAAAAAAAGACAATTAAATGTATTTTAATCCCACTTTGTAACATGATAAAATGTGAAGAAATCCAAGGGGTAAGAATACTTTTGAAAGGCAGTGTATGTAGAGAGTTTTGCCTGCTGGGTGAGACTAGTGTGGATCTGTATCAATTTGCACACAAAATCAATACAGACTACTTACCTCCCCAATAGCAACAAGATGGTCTTTATATTTCTCTATCAGGGGCAAAGCAGCATCTAAATCCTGCATAGAGAAAATATGACCATTTAACAGACAGTGCCATTGTAGACATGCATTATGATGATGATGGTGGTGGCGATGAAGATTATGATCTTTGTTTGGGGCACATACCTGGAGTACGGCTCCTCTCTGTGGCTCAGGAGCTGTCCCCTGTATAGGATGGACACCTAAACAAGGGAAAATAAAGCCTGGGAACCTCTGTGACAGCTGTATAATCTTTTCAAACTCTCCGACATTTTCTGCTACTGCTAGTAGTGCTAAAAGCCCAGCCTGAAACAAAATTAAGTTTTATTGGTCACGTAAACATATTTTGCAGGTGTAGCGAAATGCTTATTTTCCTAGCTCCAACAGTGCAGTAACACCTAACAATACACACATTAAAAAATGTTCATAGTGTGTATTGACATTATGGACAATATATGAATAGAAAAGGTGTGTACAGCAGTAGTTATATAGAATTAACCTTGACTAGAATACTGTATATACATATGAAGTGGGTAAAACAGTAACGTAAACATTATTAAAGTGACCAGTGTTCAATGACTATGTACATAGTGCAGCAGTCTCTAAGGTGCAGAGTTGAGGACCGGGTGGTAACCGGCTAGTAAAAGTACTCAAGTTCAGGGCAGGGTACTTGGCAGAGGCCGGCTAGTGGTAAAATGTATACTATTAGGACACGCCAATGACTAGGGGACCTCCCCTGGACTACGACATTAGCAACAACAGCTGAACAAGTTACCTTTTTAGAATTCTCAATCACATCTTCTATGTCCTGAAAGAAAATACAATACATTGATTAAAGCATTAGACAAAACAGACAGACTGTCATATCTAACGTTAATACAGAACCAACAATTGGTAAAGCCTCAATAAAATATGCGTTACGTAAAAGTCCTACATTGTCGAACTCTCCTGCAGATATGTGACAGTGGCAGTCAATAAAGCCCTTCATGGATAACTTAATTTATTTAAAGTTGGAGAAATTGAGACTAAATAGGCTATAATTTTCATAGAAACATGCTCTGCAAAAGCTCTCCCCAAATTGTCACGTAAACGAAATATTGTGAATTCCACTTCCTTGTTCGTCACCGTTTACATTATCCAATCAGCGTCCAATGAGCGGAATCTATCGTTTTTTAGCAAAGGTGTTCCTGTTTTTCTCATGTGATTCATTTGCGGAAGCATCATGTGATATCGGTAAGCTATTTTAGATGCAAAACTCAACTGAACGCAGCTTTCGGTTACCTGACTTCGTAGGAGTTATGTCTTCTTCAAAGTTAGCCCTCGTTTCTGTCGCACTTCTCCTGATGATTACTGTATGCAGTTGTAAATATGAGCCTACCTGGGAATCCATCGACTCCCGACCTTTGCCAGAGTGGTATGACCAGGCCAAGTTCGGAATATTCATTCACTGGGGAGTGTTTTCTGTTCCAAGCTTTGGTAGCGAGTGGTTCTGGTAAGCTGGTTAGCCTATACTTTTGTACAATACAGAAAGTAATAAGCTCTTTCTTCCTCACTAGTCCTACTTTAAATGCACAATCTACATTTCCTGCTGTGGTCAATTCAATAAATTAGATAAATTACGGAAGAATTTAAATGCTTTGATCAACTGTACCTCACTCCCCAAGCCCATATGTTTTTTAAAAAATGTTTTATAATTTGTATGGATGTTTATTCCAGGTGGTTTTGGCAGAAGCAGAAGATAAAGTCCTATGTTGACTTCATGCAGAAGAACTATCCTCCAGACTTCAAGTATCAAGACTTTGCACCACAGTTTACAGCTGAGTTCTTTGATCCCAAAGAATGGACTGACATCTTTGCCTCATCCGGGGCAAAATATATTGTCCTCACCACGAAACACCATGAAGGTGTTTGTTTGTTTGTGTGTGTGTGTGTTTGTGTTTGTGTGTGTGTGTGTGTGTGTGTTGCTGTAGCCATTTTAATAAAGTAATACATATGATTCCACTAGATTAGGCCTATAAAAATGTATTTGTGGTTTACTGTTATTGTTCTATCTGCAGGCTTCACTCTGTGGGGTTCGGAGAACTCCTGGAACTGGAACGCAGTGGACGTGGGTCCAAAACGTGATCTTGTCGGAGAAATGGCTGGAGCACTCAGAGCCAACAGCGACCTGCGTCTGGGACTGTACCACTCTCTGTTTGAGTGGTTTAACCCGCTTTACGAGCAGGACGCTGCCAACCTGTACACTACCAACCTCTTCCCCACAACTAAGACGCTGCCTGAGCTCTATGAGATCATCAACAAGTACAAGCCGGAGCTGCTGTGGTCCGATGGAGATGGGGATGCTCCTGATAAATACTGGAACAGCACCGGATTCCTGGCTTGGCTATACAACGAGAGGTACAGTCATAGAGATAATAGACAGAATCACACTCCCAAAACTACCACACTCCCAAAACATATTAGTGAAGGTGCTAGACTAATGGGGCGGCAGGGTAGCCTAGTGGTTAGAGCATTGGACTAGTAAGGTTGCAAGTTCAAACCCCCGAGCTGACAAGGTACAATTCTGTCGTTCTGCCCCTGAACAGGCAGTTAACCCACTGTTCCTAGGCCGTCATTGAAAATAAGAATTTGTTCTTAACTGACTTGCCTAGTTAAATAAAGGTAAAATAAAAATAAATAAAATAATTGCAAAACTGGAGAAAGCAGAAAAAAATTGCACACTTCCAGTTGATGCAAATTTCGGTAACTCTTCATTTTAAGGGGTGTGTAATTACACTGTAACAAGTATTGTAGTTAATTGTAATAACTCATAGTTACACTGTATTAACATGTAATTGCAGTCTGTAATGCTTGTTACAAATGGACAAGTTTCCACTAAATTCTTCAATTTAGTGTTTAGTTTCTTCATTATTGCATCAGATTCAGTAATAACTGTCACAAGGTTGAATGTACTGGGTGTCCGAGATTACAAAGGTTGAAGGCTCAATGGGCTCTAATTAGCTACCCGTGAATGGGCACTCTTCAAGATGTTGTTGCTAGGAGTTGCACCCCAAAAGTGTACCATCTGGTTTAATGTGGTTGAGTTTACAATAACAGATCAGAAATAGGTCAACATTACTAACTGGGGCCTACCGTATGGGTGTCATCCCAGATTCTAATAATACAACATTTGTACGTTACCCATTATAACAATGTGTACCTCCTTGCCATCCAAGTACATGTAATATCTGCATAAGTACAATGTAATTACTAGGTGTTACGCAGGATTTAGCTTCTTAAAAGGAAGTGTATCTTGAGGGATACTTGTCATTAATGTGTACTTATATAGTACATTACCCATCCTGACAACCTGGTCCTTATTTTAAGGCTTCTGGAAGCGCCATCCAAGTTGGAGGATAGACGCACTAGTACACCACAAAGTGCATGTAATATCTACAAAAGTACAATGTAATTACTAGGTGTTTACACAGGATTTAGCTAGTTAAAATGAAGTGTATGTTGATGGTTACTTAATGTGTACTAATATAATGCAAAATCCATCCTGACCCTTATCTTAAGGCTTCCTGAAGCACCATCCAAGTGAGAAAATAAACTCACTAGTACAACACAATGTAATTACTAGGTGTCCTTGTAATTATTGTTTACCTACAAAATAAGTTACCCATTCTGACAATCAGTTTCTAAAAGCGCCATCCAAGTGAAAAAATAAACACAAGTACTGCATAATTACAAGGTTTTCGTTAGTTCTTACCAGAATTTAGCTATTTAAAGTGAAGTGTAACTTTTTATAGTTATCTATGGGCAATTTCTATATAATTACTCATTACCAAATGAAAAGAACGACCCTGGGTTTATAAGCGCGGAAATCGACTCTGCTGCATGAGCATGCTTTTGCGGGACAGTCGATAGCGCACCGGACCTCGGCTAGAAGGTCGAGAGTTCAAGACCTGCTCCCTGCCGTTTCATTACAATACCCAGAAACAAAAGATGAGCTTCAACTTTAGTCAACTTAATTGCAACATGTAAAAATACTTGACACTTCTTACAAAATAATAAGGAATTTTATTGTTAGATTAATAATTAGATCAAACAAAGGCGTGTTTGTGTGCCTACTCAATAACATAAAAATAACTTCTAATGGTGACTCAAACCTGTAGCCTAGATGGCTAGCTACTGGGCCTGAGCTTGTATAGCTTACTCCCTGGAACTACAGACCTCCAGGCCTCCACACCTAGTCTCCCTACCCGGTCAACACCCGTCTCCATTGGCCTTAGAGTATACCTTACTCCCTGGAATTACTAAAGCGTCTATACTCCCGCTGTCAGGACCCACGTGCACCCGGTAACCCGAAACAGGCTCTGTAAACTTGGTATTTCGAAACAGGCTCTGTGCTCCTGGTGACCCGCCCACCTTTTTTCTGCTCACAGTCTAAGTCCCCACTCCAACCTCCATGGCATGGGTGCTGCCCTCAGCCCCTGAGTCTGGCCGCCCCTGCTCGGACTCGGAGTGCCCGCCGCCTTGATGGAGGCCTCCTTGTGCACCTGGTAACCTGAAACGAGCTATGTGCACCTGGTGACCTGTCCGCTTTTATCCGCTCAGAAAGTCCCCAACCTCCACAGCCTGAATGCTGCCCCCAGCCCCTGAGTCTGGCCGCCCCTGCTAGGACTCTGAGTGCCCCCCGCCTTGGGGGAGGCCTCCTTGTGCACCTGGTGACCTTTTGCCTTCCACAGTCCCCCTGACTCACAGTCCAGAGGACGGGCCCGGGCGGATGGACGTTCACCACCTAGCCCCCTAACTATCCAGAGCCCAATGTCTTATGCCTTCTACCCGCCTGCCTAGGCTCTCTCACACTCTGTGTCTGGCCCTTGGCCCTTTTCCGTGCACCTGGTAACCCGTAAGTAAAGAAGGCGGATGTTGGAGAAAGACGCCTTCTTTCCCAGACAAAAGCTTGGATCAAGGGCTGACTTTCAATAGATCGCAGCGAGTGAGCTGCTCTGCTACGTACGAAACCTTGACCCAGAATCAGCTTGTCTATGAGTGATTTAGCACCAGGTTCCCCACAAACATGTGGTGCGCATCAGGAGAGGGGCAGCAAGCTCAAAAGGGTCTTCTTTCCCCGCTGATTCCGTCAAGCCCGTTCCCTTGGCTGTGGTTTCAACAGATGGTAGGTAGGGACAGTGGGAATCTCATTCAGCCATTCATGCTCGTCACTAATTAGATGACGATGAATTTGGATGCCTCGAGACTCTTAATTATCTCTCGCAGTTTACCCCAGCTTCATCGAATTTCCTCACTTTGACATGAGGGGGTCACAGCCACGCCGAAGGTGGTTTGAGTGCGACCACGAAGGGTAGCATGCTACGTTCAGATATCATCAAATTGACATCCATTTGAGTCACGCCCGGTGTTATCAGAGGCTTTTCTGTCTTACAAACTGGACATCAGTTGCCGCTACTAACCTTCAGCAGACTTTAACTGTGTTTTTACACCCAATCGATATCAAGTGCCAGCGCAGTACTTATAGGCTTGAGAACCAAATACCCAATGCAGTATCTAGCGGCACCATCGATCGGGTGCCGGAAGAAGCAACAGAAAATAATCATCCCCTTTCCTCACTTTGACATGAGGGGGTCACGGGTGATTTGAGTGCGACCGCGGCAGGTGGGAACGCACCGTCAAATTTCATCAAGTTGACATTCAGTGATCCGTGCCCAGTGGGAACCTAGGCTTCTTCCGTCTGTTTTATGGTTCCGCAGCAAATAAATGGGCGTGGATGGTACTACCCACATCAGATGTAGGCCTCCCACCCCAGACAAGCTGGAGATACCTCTCCCCACTTCATAGGGCATGAGACAGATCCATGCAATACCCTGTCACTGCGGGGCCAATGGGTTTAGTCTCAACCTCAAGTCAATGGGTTTAGTCTCAGCCTCAAGTCTAGTGAGCGTAGAGGAGACCTCCCCGGCGAGCGCCGTACTGGGGAGATCAACGAGAAGGGCCCGGCGCGTGTCCAGAGTTGCCGCCGCCGGTCCCAACCCCCCCCCCCCCCCCCCCCCCCCCCGGTCTGCCTTCGGCCCGCCGACGGACACCACCCCGACAAACCCCAGCACGCAGCCCCTTGCGAGACCACGCACGAGAGACCGCAAGATGGGCCGCAGAATGAACTTCCAGTGGTTGCGAGGACAATGGAGCAACTGCTCCCACAGACGCGGCTCGAGCCCAGCCCGACCGACCCAGCCCTTAGAGCCAATCCTTATCCCGAAGTACGGATATTTTTTGCCAACTTCTCTTAACTACATTATTATAACATGCCATAGGTTGTTCACCTTGGAGACCTGCTGCGAATATGGGTACGGCCCAGCGTGAGATTTACACTCTCTCACCCGGAATTTCAAGGGCCAGGGAAAGCTCACCGGACGCCGCCGAAACCGCAACGCTTTCCAGGGCTTGGGCCCCTCTCTCGGGCCGAACCCATTCCAGGGTGCCCTGTCCTTCACAAAGAAAAAATAACTCTCCCCGGGGCTCCCGCCAGCTTCTCCGGGATCAGTTGCGTTACCTCACTGGATGCCTCGTGGCGCCCGTCTCCACCAATCCGTGGACATTCTGAAAGTAGTTTGAGGTCAGTAGGTCTCATTACCAAGGAGCTATTGAAATTATAAAGTTTGAAAAATGAATGTAAAATCGTGTGAGATGAAAATGGACAAACTAAAGGGTGTGCAATATAGAGGGTAGTCAGTGGACATTCTGAACCTTGTTTGAAGTCAGTAGGTCACATGACCAAGGAGCTATTGAAATGTAAATCAATAATTTAAAATAGTGTGAGATGTATATCGACAGGAAAAAAAAGTGTGCAATGTTTGTTTATGCCATCGGGTTTCCTAGAACAAGTTTTGAATGTTTTTATTTTATTTTTTAGGAGTAAAGGTTAGAGCTATTGACATTTGATTTGTCACTATGTTGACGGTCCCTAACTGCTGTTGGTGGACGTAAGGAAAACTACAGGTGAATATCCAACCTGAATCTGTCTTTACCTCGGTAGCTAACTACCAATGTTAAATCGTCTAGCACAATCAATGTTCCCAAAAAAGAAAAACAAATTGCATGGGAAATTTTCTCTCTCTCCTGTGTTTATGTTTTTGACCTACAACGCATGTTTCTTTCAAGGCAATCTTTCATGACTGGATTTTGCACACTGACCATCCACTCGACCGCCTTTCTTTTCGCACTGTTACATGTCAGTGTCAACACATGTAGACACGTTCAAGGTCGTCGTTATTTTGAGTGTGTTGCGCAAATAGGCAGATGCCTTAATTCCTGGTGTAAATAAATAATTGCACCAATGCATCCCATCCAAAGTGAGTGCTCCTCATCAGTGAAACCCTTGCAAGGTTACATGATGGAATAAAAGTTTGTCTTATGACCATTTTTAAATGCATTTATAAACCATTATTCAACCAGGCTTACAATTTGACAAGCACGAATGACTATCTCACAATTTGAACCCTAGCTCTTTATTAATGTGTCTAAAAATGGTTAATTGATGGTTAAAGTAATTGACCCATTGTCAATTGCACCACTAAATTATATAACTTTTTGTTTGTTTGTTGTGAACCCGTTTTTTGCCATTGGGGCCTGGGCATCAGACTCCAGATCGTAATTGCAGAGTTGTCAATGAGGTGGTCGGTTTTCAATTGGCTTACACTTATCACGTTTTTTACGTAGGCTGAAATATGGTGCATTGGGATCGGAAACTTTAATTACTCCTGTAATTACAGACTGCATTTAACACCAGTTACACGTTATTACAGTGTAACTACAAATCATTACAGTAGTGTCCAGGGAAACTGGCCGTATATGTCTAAAAATCTACACCAATGTCTTTTTTAAGTTTATAGGTCTATTTAATGTGTCAGTTAAGGCTATGGAGTATGATGTATGCGCCAACTGTATAAACATCACATGCGTCATGATATGATTTCATTTAATGTGCCCCCCCCCCCCCCCCCCCCCCTCCCCCCAAAGCCCAGTGCGAGAGACCGTGGTGACCAATGATCGTTGGGGCTACGGCAGCATCTGTACCCATGGAGGCTACTACACCTGCGATGATCGCTACCAGCCCGGACACCTGCTCAAACACAAATGGGAGAACTGCTTTTCGATAGACAAAGGTTCCTGGGGTTACAGGAGAAACGCCCAGCTTAAAGACTACTTCACTATCGAGCAGCTTGTGGCGGTCAGTTTTAAATGGTTCTGGAAAAGCACTTTATTTTATGGTAAACCGGAGATTCAGACCCTTAAGCTCTCTTACTACCCAATAAAACTTCTTCCACTACCATAACAAACTTTTTGTAGCTGAATCGGTCATATTCCTGTTTGCATATGATTTAGTATGACTCATAAACAGCATCATTTAACTGTAAAGTGCACTCAGTCTAAAGTCTTTTGACTTGTTTTTGAAATGCTGCTGGTCCTGTATGTTTCTTGTATAACACTTCACCACTGTTTTTTGGGTAACCTAAATGCTCAACTCTACAGCGTGACTTGATTTGCTTCATTCTTCTCTCCTAGACTAACATATGTACGAAACTAGTAGAAATGTATTTTTGTTATAGGGGAGACTGAAATTTGGTTACTTTTCCAGCCCCACACAATTAACTACGCAACAAAATGTTGCTGGGAGCAGTGCAGGGTTGGCTGCATTCCTGCCTATGGAAGATGTTATAATATTTCATATAGCTGTCATAAAGGCTTTATGATTGCATACTTGTGTCTTGCGTGATTCAGACATTGGTGGAGACCGTGTCCTGTGGAGGGAATCTGCTGCTGAACGTCGGACCTACACATGACGGACGCATCGCCCCCATCTTTGAGGAGCGTCTGAGGCAGATGGGTCAGTGGCTGGGGGTCAATGGAGAGGCCATCTACAACACCACCGCATGGAGGGCCCAGAATGACAGCATCATACCTGGCATCTGGTAAGTTCATGATAATAGCAACTAGAATTTTTTTTTTTTTTCATGAAGAAAATGTTTTGACTTTCTTCAACTGTCCAGAAGTAGTTTTATGTTTAGTGGAAGAAGTTTAAATTGTTAGAGGCTATTTTAGTAATTTTTTTAATGTCTGTAATATCACGTGTTATTACGAAAAGAAACTGGAAGCGGTTTAATATTCAAGGTTTTTTTACATGATATATTTAGCATTGACTGGAATAGAATGCAATTAATCCCTGATGTTGAACTAGCCTTTTCTTACTTCCACAACGCATTCCAGGATGTACGCAATAGGCATGCCCCTTTTTAAAAATTCAGGATTAAGGGCAGAGAGAACCCTTGGTTTACTAAGGAACTTTAAAAAATCATAAGGGAACGAAATGCTATGTGGGCTAAAGCAATAGGGACTGGTTTGGCAGATGATTGGATGGCTTTTAAACGTCTTCGAAATATGGGTGTGGCTATGATCCGTAAATTGAAAGCAGACCACTACCTGAAATCTACCTCACAAAATGTAAATAATCCATCCAAATTTTGGCAAGTAGTGAAAGGTTTGGAGTGCAGAGAAGATACGCAGCTTCCTAAACAATTGTTGGTTGACACACAGATTGTAACTGAGAGAACCTCCATTCTGAAAGCCTTGAACCAGCATTTTTTAGATGCAGGCTGTTTATTTGAAAAGTTCAAAGGTATAATTGAGCCCCCTATAAATTTAGGGGGTAACCAGGTTATCATTTTCATCCTTCTCTGTTTCAAAAGTGTATAAAGCCCTGAAAGAAATTACATTTTAAAAAATCCCCTGGCCCTGATGAACTGTCGTCAAAGAGATACAGTCCTGTGAGCGTAGGCGATAATTATCAGACAATGACTTTGTCTCAGAAGTGGTAAGGAAGGCCAGCCCACTCCCGAATAGAGGGTGCTGTGATGGGTGAGAGCTTTGGCGTTTGTAACAAGCCTCAGTGCCCCATGGTACAGTGTCCAGCATACGTAATGACACATTACTTATTTCGAAAATAAAAACCCAACTTGAGATTGAGCTTTTTCACTCGACCTAAAGGTGACAGTCATGTAACAAGAAACCCAGGTAAGTTTCCATGTGCTTGCCCTGCCTGGTGACTTGCCCTGCCTGGTATACATGGAAGAATCTGAGGTTTCATCTTAAATTTCCTGAAAACCATTAACTTTTTTTTTTTTTATCAGCGTTTAAAAGCGACTTCAGCTGACAACTGAGCCTGGACAATAGTAAAGGCACAGTGTGGTTCAGCAAAGGCCTTATTCAGTGTTGCTGCACAACAATACATTCCAAAAATTAAATTTTGGGTTAGGTCACGGCACGATAAAATGGTCAATTTGACTTACGAACACTGGACTACAAACACTACCATAGACAAAGCCTGACATGCTGCCATCTTGGTTTCTCAGTCTACTGTATGTAGATTGAGTGTAATATTAGTGACAGTTATTGTTGGTGGGTTCTATAATCCTGACAATTTTTCTTTAATCAAGTTTGACAAATTGGAAATGGCCGTTGTTGCCCTAAATGGAGTGTCAATTTGACCGCAATGACTATTCCTTCACAAACTGTCAGACTAGTAAAGAGACTGTCTGAAATCTGTCATGCCTACTACATACTGTGTACTAATCGTACTACATACTATTTACAACGTACTGTTTAGTAAAATGTGCTAGGACCGGTGCTAGGACCCTTAATTAAAGCATTATCAGCATTTCAGGATCCTAGAACAAGGCCAGAGCCCCACATTGTTATGTTTAGTCTTACAGTGCCTTGCGAAAGTATTCGGCCCCCTTGAACTTTGCGACCTTTTGCCACATTTCAGGCTTCAAACATAAAGATATAAAACTGTATTTTTTTGTGAAGAATCAACAACAGGTGGGACACAATCATGAAGTGGAACGACATTTATTGGATATTTCAAACTTTTTTAACAAATCAAAAACTGAAAAATTGGGCATGCAAAATTATTCAGCCCCCTTAAGTTAATATTTTGTAGCGCCACCTTTTGCTGTGATTACAGCTGTAAGTCGCTTGGGGTATGTCTCTATCAGTTTTGCACATCGAGAGACTGAAATTTTTTCCCATTCCTCCTTGCAAAACAGCTCGAGCTCAGTGAGGTTGGATGGAGAGCATTTGTGAACAGCAGTTTTCAGTTCTTTCCACAGATTCTCGATTGGATTCAGGTCTGGACTTTGACTTGGCCATTCTAACACCTGGATATGTTTATTTTTGAACCATTCCATTGTAGATTTTGCTTTATGTTTTGGATCATTGTCTTGTTGGAAGACAAATCTCCGTCCCAGTCTCAGGTCTTTTGCAGACTCCATCAGCTTTTCTTCCAGAATGGTCCTGTATTTGGCTTCAACCATCTTCCCTGTCCCTGCTGAAGAAAAGCAGGCCCAAACCATGATGCTGCCACCACCATGTTTGACAGTGGGGATGGTGTGTTGCTTTTACGCCAAACATAACGTTTTGCATTGTTGCCAAAAAGTTCAATTTTGGTTTCATCTGACCAGAGCACCTTCTTCCACATGTTTGGTGTGTCTCCCAGGTGGCTTGTGGCAAACTTTAAACAACACTTTTTATGGATATCTTGAAGAAATGGCTTTCTTCTTGCCACTCTTCCATAAAGGCCAGATTTGTGCAATATACGACTGATTGTTGTCCTATGGACAGAGTCTCCCACCTCAGGTGTAGATCTCTGCAATTCATCCAGAGTGATCATGGGCCTCTTGGCTGCATCTCTGATCAGTCTTCTCCTTGTATGAGCTGAAAGTTTAGAGGGACGGCCAGGTCTTGGTAGATTTGCAGTGGTCTGATACTCCTTCCATTTCAATATTATCGCTTGCACAGTGCTCATTGGGATGTTTAAAGCTTGGGAAATATTTTTGTATCCAAATTAAACTTCTTCACAACAGTATCTCGGACCTGCCTGGTGTGTTCCTTGTTCTTCATGATGCTCTCTGCGCTTTTAACGGACCTCTGAGACTATCACAGTGCAGGTGCATTTATACAGAGACTTGATTACACACAGGTGGATTGTATTTATCATCATTAGTCATTTAGGTCAACACTGAATCATTCAGAGATCCTCACTGAACTTCTGGAGAGAGTTTGCTGCACTGAAAGTAAAGGGGCTGAATAATTTTGCACACCCAATTTTTCAGTTTTTGATTTGTTAAAAAAGTTTGAAATATCCAATAAATGTTGTTCCACTTCATGATTGTGTCCCACTTGTTGTTGATTCTTCACAAAAAAATACAGTTTTAATCTTTATGTTTGAAGCCTGAAATGTGGCAAAAGGTCACAAAGTTCAAAGGGGCCGAATACTTTCGCAAGGCACTGTAAATACTTTTTAATGATCTGAAATATATGAGGAAACATGTTTACTAACAAGAGGGGTAGATTCTCGCGTTAAGTTGGCAAACAAGCAGGCATTGTGGAGCTTGTGATGAGGATGCTTAAAGCCACACTCCTTAATCTGTCAGTACCCTCAGACTGGGCCACCAACAAAAATGTAAACAATGGAGCAAATGCATTCTATTACCTTTTCTCATGTAAATGGGACTTGACTTACGTGACACATCTGTAGTTCTTAAGTAATTACTCCATAGCAAAAGGAGAGTTCATCAGAGCAGCCAGCACGCATGCTCTTTCAACGTGATGACAAATTCAACACATGATGCTTACCTCCAACAGAAGCACTGTGCTCAGTGAAACCCCAAAAAAATCCATGCAAGGTGGAAAGCTTTAAAAACATTCATGTTCTGAGAGATATATGAGGAAACAAAGATTTACTAAAAATAGAGGAATAGATTACTAAAATAAAACTAACACGCTGTATCTCCTGATTTGGTAGAATATATTTATATTATGATTGCTTATTTTGTAAAGCAGAGAAGTAGACTAATATGTCATACTGTCTAAGTTGTTGGAAAAGTGGTCACATTTTCCGTTGTCTTTTAAAGTTGAGAGAAAGTAGTTGACGCCTTTACTAAAACAGCTGTATCGTTTGATTGGTAGAATATATTTCTGTTATAATTTTAAGGTTTGAATAGCAGAGAATATAACTATACCAAGTTTTACCTTACATTTTATGTTTTTTTTTCTAGCTTTTGGGGAGTGGTCAAAGTAGCTGATTTGTGTCAAGTCAGTTTACAGTGAATGGAATGTTGGAAGTCACATCTTAAGAAGGGGAGTTTTTAACAATGGGAGCTTTAGAATGCTGAAGAAATCCCATCACTCACTCCTGCAAAAAGTATAAATGCTACCAAAAAGTTGTAAACAAGCAACCTAGTCCTGACCAACCCTCCAGGCAAGCTTCAATGCCATTACAACTCTCCTTCCGTGGCCTCCAATTGCTCTTAAATACAAGTAAAACTGAATGCATGCTCTTCAACCGATCGCTACCTGCACCTGCCCGCCTGTCCAACATCACTACTCTGGACGGCTCTGACTTAGAATACGTGGACAACTACAAATACTTAGGTGTCTGGTTAGACTGTAAACTCTCCTTCCAGACCCATATCAAACATCTCCAATCCAAAGTTAAATCTAGAATTGGCTTCCTATTTCGCAACAAAGCATCCTTCACTCATGCTGCCAAACATACACTTGTAAAACTGACCATCCTACCAATCCTCGACTTCGGCGATGTCATTTACAAAATAGCCTCCAATACCCTACTCAACAAATTGGATGCAATCTATCACAGTGCAATCCGTTTTGTCACCAAAGCCCCATATACTACCCACCATTGCGACCTGTATGCTCTCGATGGCTGGCCCTCGCTTCATACTCGTCGCCAAACCCACTGGCTCCATGTCATCTACAAGACCCTGCTAGGTAAAGTCCCCCCCTTAACTCAGCTCGCTGGTCACCATAGCATCTCCCACCTGTAGCACACGCTCCAGCAGGTATATCTCTCTAGTCACCCCCAAAACCAATTCTTTCTTTGGCCGCCTCTCCTTCCTGTTCTCTGCTGCCAATGACTGGAACGAACTACAAAAATCTCTGAAACTGGAAACACTTAACTCCCTCACTAGCTTTAAGCACCAACTGTCAGAGCAGCTCACAGATTACTGCACCTGTACATAGCCCACCTATAATTTAGCCCAAACAACTACCTCTTTCCCTACTGTGTTAATTTAATTAATTTATTTATTTTGCTCCTTTGCACCCATTATTTTTATTTCTACTTTGCACATTCTTCCACTGCAAATCTACCATTCCAGTGTTTTACTTGCTATATTGTATTTACTTTGCCACCATGGCCTTTTTTTGCCTTTACCTCCCTTATCTCACCTCATTTGCTCACATTGTATATAGACTTGTTTATACTGTATTATTGACTGTATGTTTGTTTTACTCCATGTGTAACTCTGTGTCGTTGTATGTGTCGAACTGCTTTGCTTTATCTTGGCCAGGTCGCAATTGTAAATGAGAACTTGTTCTCAACTTGCCTACCTGGTTAAATAAAGGTGAAATAAAAAAAGATGTTCTATGGTCACAGTAAGCCTACCAGACGCTCTCATGACAGGCTTTTGATATAAGCCCACAAAAGGAACCATATGTTCCAAAACTTGTTTGTCCTCTAGTTTAAATCAAAGTTAACATTTCTTATAAAAAAGGCACAGCTTTTCACTAATAAACGGCTCATTATTGCTTTTGACTGTGTTCCAATAGGTACACTGCTAAACCACAGGACAAGGCCATCTATGCAATTCTCCTGGACTGGCCTCCAAGTGGATATGTTGTTCTGAATGAACCTATTGTTTCTACAGGAAAGACTCAGGTAAGCTACAGGATCACACAGCTACTTTCTGTATACATTTTCACATGTAGAATGGGTAATTAGATTGAAAATATTGTATTATCAATTGCAAAAAGAAAATGTATGATACACTGACAATTTCCATTTAAATATATACAACCAGGTAGTGTTGGTTGACAGTTGGTGAAAGGGACCAATGCACCAGGGTTGTTTTTTTCTTTTCTTTTTTTACATCTGGGGAAAACAGGACAGACTGGTAGAACAAACAAGCTACCAAATCTGCATTTCCACTCTGATCACCTGTTATTTGCACAGGTGGTGCTGCTTGGTCACAAGCCACTGTACTGGGAGCCGGTGAAGCCTCGTGGTCTGAAGGTGTTTCTGCCTCAACTGTCTTACAGTCAGATGCCATGTCACTGGGCCTGGACCCTACGCCTGACCGGTGCCGCATAGGAAAGAATGCAGGGTCGTGTTTATTAGCAAAAAAAAATTGAAAACAAAAACAAGTGCTTCTTATTGAACAAGTTCAGATAGTTTGTTTGTCCTTTTTCTTCTGTTCTGTGCCTACTGAATATGACCTGGTTTTAAGCAGAGGGGTGCAGTGCTAGGCCACTGCAGACATGGCTGGAGGGCCTCAATTGTTGGACTAGCTGTTTTTTCTCGCTTCTCAACTATGGGTGTGTTTGTTTTGCATGGCCTGGTGAGTTTGCACATTTTAGACCATTCCAATGGTCCTGAAGTGAAACCTCCACCCACCTGGGGCACCGGTCAATTCAAATGAGCACACCCAGTTTATATAATTGTGAGGAAGTAAAATAGCTTGCAGATCATGTGCCACTTCTTTGCAGAAGGGAGTGCTTAGACCATGGTATCAACCATTGGTCTAAAATGGCTAGCTGCTAGCTTTTATCATAGGCCAACCCAACCTAGCCAATTGGCCATTTTAGACCGATTGTTTAAATCATGGTGTAACCAAAAGTTCACAATGACCCCAGAGTTTTGTTTTTAAGTGTGTGGGGAGGACCTTTCTTTGTGGAGAACTGATGGTAATTCTACAACTTAGAGGCCAGTATGGAACCTGAATGTACACAATTGTTTCATGTTTTTTTAAATTTTAGTTCATTAAGAAGACTAATGAAATTGATTTTAAATTACGTGAATAATTCTTGCGATTGGTGTTTCATAATGATTTTTGCACTTTTTTCTATAAGGGATTGATACTGTATGCACTGAAATTGAACATGTGAATTTCAAAGGCTTTTATCAGATTTGTATATTGTTTTCAGGATTGTGAATGACCATCACAGCAACTTCTTAAACTAATGCCAATCCATATGTAATTTTTATTAGGAGTTGAATGCATTTGATACGTTTTAATTGTTGTATGGCTTTACAAATTACATACATACAATTTATTTGAATTGAATAAACCTTTAACTGTTATAAAATATTTTGGCCAACAGAATTGTATCCATAAATGCCACAGGTTATTGTAAAACAGTATCATGATACATAGCATAGCCTCTTCAAGTTTCAGGAGAGAACAACGTTTATCGTCGGTCAAATGCTTGGCCGATCAGCGGTACGCGAGCCCCCTCTACTGCCTACGGTCTGCACTATCAAGCAACATGTGGTAACATGTCTTAACGCACCGACGCATGTCACTATAGAGAATTGAGGCAAATATCCACTGCATTTCTCTCCGAATGTAAACGCAACCTTGAATAGGATACGATTAGAACTAGTGTAGAACGAGTCAAGCACACATGATTCCAACACAGGTCATGCATTCTGATTTGCGGTATAGGCTATGCGGTCTTTTTTTGTTGGGGTCAGCATGCGCTTCATTTCAAACGTCAGTCGTTGTAGCCTACTTTTTAATTTAATTTCCAGAAGTAAAATGGACAATTTCTTAATTCGAAGCCTTCAAGTGTGAACCATACCTATATGTCCAATCTGTGTGAGCATTGCAACGTGTCTCAATGTTGTCTGTCTACTCCTATCTGTAATGCACGCGCTTGGCCTGTGCATTGTGGAGGGGAGATTTTCCGGAATTGTTACGAAAAAGTTCCATGACGTGAAATAGGGGGTGAGCAAGGGGTTCTCATGTTCCATCGGTCTATTTCTCAGGATAGGATACCTAGACCTTAGGAGACACCAGTTCCGCAAGAGAACGCACACTGCTAATGTATCTTAGACTGGTCATATCTGTTCTTTCTCTTATCATGGAGAGAAGGACATTTGATTCCAGCCAGGATGCCAAGAGAAGAAAGCAAGCCATCTTGGAATGTCAGTGCAATTTCATGTGGTTTTCACTGATCAAGCCATATCTTGAAAGTGGACATGAAGAGATTTATTCATTCATATTTCAAATTTTAAAAAATGCTTTTTTCTGTTGAAGAACCCTTATGGATCAATGTAGAATCCTTTTTAGGAACTTTTTTTTTTAATCCAGAGAAGGTTCCAAAGAACCCTCTCAGATGAAAAGGTACAGTTGAAGTCAGAAGTTTACATACTTAGGTTGGAGTCATTAAAACTCATTTTTCAACCACTCCACACATTTTTGGTTAACGAACTATAGTTCTGGCAAGTCGGTTAGGACATCTACTTTGTGCATGACATAAGTCATTTTTACAACAATTGTTTACAGACAGATTATTACACTTATAATTCACTGTATCACAATTCCAGTGGGTCAGAAGTTTACATACCCTAAATTGACTGCCTTTAAACAGCTTGGAAAATTCCAGAAAATTAGGTCATGGCTTTAGAAGCTTCTGATAGGCTAATTGACCTCCTTTTGAGTCAATTAGAGGTGTGGCTGTATTTTAAGGCCTACCTTCAAACTCAGTGCCTCAGTGCTTGACATCATGGGAAAATCAAAATAAATCAGCCAAGACCTCAGAAAAAACATTGTAGACCTCCACAAGTCTGAGTCGTCCTTGGGAGCAATTTCCAAATTCCTCAAGGTACCACGTTTATCTGTACAAATAATAGTTCACAAGTATAAACACCATGGAACCACTTAGCCGTCATACCGCTCAGGAAGGAGACGTGTTCTGTCTCCTAGAGATGAACGTACTTTGGTGCGTTCACAAGGACCTTGTGAAGATGCTGGAGGAAACCGGAACAGAAGTATCTATATCAACAGTAAAACGAGTCCTATATCGACATAACCTGAAAGGCCGCTCAGCAAGGAAGAAGCCACAGCTCCAAAACCGCCATAAATAAACCAGACTACGGTTTTCCACTGCACATGGGGACAAAGATCATACTTTTTGGAAACATGTCCTCTGGTCTGATGAAACAAATGTAGAACTGTTTGGCCATAATGACCATCGTTATGTTTGGGGGAAGAAGAGGGATGCTTGCAAGCCGAAGAACACCACCCCCAACTGTGAAGCACGGGGGTGGCAGCATCATGTTGTGGGGGTGCTTTGCTGCAGGAGGGACTGGTGCACTTCACAAAATAGATGAAATCATGAGGATGGAAAGTTATGTGGATATATTGATGCAAAATCTCAAGACATCAGTCAGGAAGTTAAAGCTTGGTCGCAAATGGGTTTTCCAAATGGACAATGACCTCAAGCATACTTCCAAAGTTGTGGTAAAATGGCTTAAGGACAACAAAGTCAAGGTATTGGAGTGGCCATAACAAAGCCCTGACCTCAATCCCATAGAACATTTGTGAGCAGAACTGAAAAAGTGTGTGCAAGTAAGGAGGCCTACAAACCTGACTGAGTTACACTAGTCTGTCAGGAGGAATAGGCCAAAATTCACCCAACTTATTGTGGGAAGCTTGTGGAAGGCTACCCAAAAAGTTTGACCCAAGTTAAACAATTTTAAAGGCAGTGCTACCAAATACTAATTGGGTGTATGTAAACTTCTGACCAACTGGGAATGTGATGAAATAAATAAAAGCTGAAATAAATAATTCTCTCTACTATTATTCTGACATTTCACATTCTTAAAATAAGTGGTGATCCTAACCGACCTAAAACAGGGAATTTTTACGAGGATTAAATGTCAGGAATTAAGAAACCTGAGTTTAAATGTATTTGGCTAAGGTGTATGTTAACCTCCGACTTCAACTGTACATGTAGAACACATTGAACCTTTACTTGGAGAATAGTAGCCTGAGAGCCTGGCTGTCACTGCTCTGTTTCCTGCTCCTACAGACACCGGCAACAGAGCACAAACACCTTGGCTCCCAGGCTAGGAGAAATTGTTAACAAGATGAGGAACCTTAGCAGAGATGAGCATTTTGTTGCCATGGGAATCCCAGTGGAACATCTTTTCTCCTTTTCTTTCAGACCCCTCCCTTTTTCATAATTTTTCTCCCATTGCAGGCGTATGGATTAAATAAGTATTCCTCCTCAATCTACACACAATACCACATAATGACAAAGTGAAAACAGGTTTAGAATGTTTTTTAGCAAATGTATTAAAAAAAAAACACCTTATTCAAAACTATTCAGACTCTTTTGCGATTAGACTCAGAATTGAGTTCAGGTGCATCTTGTGGTAAATTCAATGGATGGACATGATTTGGAAAGGTACACACCTGGTTATATAAGGGACTCTAACCCGGAAGCTTATAAGAAATCCTGCTATGCCCTCCAAAGAACAATCAAACAGGCAAAGCGTCAATAAAGGACTAAGATCAAATCGTACTACTCCGGGTCTGATGTTCGTCGGATGTGGCAGGGCTTGCAAACTATTACAGACTACAAAGGGAAGCACAGCCGAGAGCTGCCCAGTGTCACGAGCCTACCAGACGAGCTAAACTACTTCTATGCTCGCTTCGAGGCAAATAACACTGAAACATGCACCAGCTGTTTCGAAAGACTGATCACGCTATCCGCAGCCGATGTGAGTAGACCTTTTAAACAGGTCAACATTCACAAGGCCGCAGGGCCAGACGGATTACCAGGACGTGTACTGCGAGCATGAGCTGACCAACTGGCAAGTGTCTTCAATGACATTTTCAAACTCTCCCTGTCTGAGTGTAATACCAACATGTTTTAAGCAGACCATTATAGTCCCTGGGCCCAAGAACAGTAAGGTAACCTGCCTAAGTGACTACCGACCCGTAGCACTCACGTCTGTAGCCATGAAGTGCTTTGAAAGGCTGGTCATGGCTCACATCAACACCATCATCCCAGAAACCCACTCCAATTTGCACACTGCCCCAACATATCCACAGACGATGCAATCTCCATTGCACTCCACACTGCCCTTTCACACCTGGACAAAAGGAACACCTATGTGAGAATGCTATTCATTGACTACAGCTCAGCGGTCAACTCCATAGTGCCATCAAAGCTCATCAATAAGCTAAGGACCCTGGGACTAAACACCTCCCTCTGCAACTGGATCCTGGGCCGACCCTAGGTGGTAAGGGCAGGTAACAACACATCTGCCACGCTGGTCCTCAACACGGGACCCCTCAGGGGTGTGTGCTCAGTCCCCTCCTGAACTCCTTGTTCACTCATGACTGCACGGCCAGGCACGACTCCAACACCATCACTAAATTTGCAGATGACACAACAGTATAAACACCATGGTTCCAGATGATTGTGGACTACACAAAAAAGAGGACAGAGCATCGATGGGGTTGCAGTGGAGCAGGTGGAGCAGGTTGAGAGCTTCATGTTCCTTGGTGTCCACATCAGCAACAAACTAACATGGTCCAAGCACATCAAGACAGTCGTGAAGAGGGCACGACAAAACCTATTCCCCCTCAGGAGACCGCAAAGATTTGGCATGGGTACTCGGGTTTTCAGATCCTCAAAAGGTTCTACAGCTGCACCATCGAGAGCATGGTTGCATCAATGCCTGGTATGGCAACTGCTCAGCATGCAACCACAAGGCACTACAGAGGGTAGTGCGAATGACCCAGTACATCACTGGGGCCAAGCTTCCTGCCATCCAGGACCTCTACACCCGGCGGTGTCAGAGGAAGGCACTAAAAATGGTCAAATACTCCAGCCACGTTAGTCATAAACTGTTCTCTCTGCTACCGCACAGCCAGCGGCACCAGAGTGCCAAGTATAGGTCCAAGAGGGTTCTAAAACAGCTTCTACCCCCAAGCCATAAGACTCATGAACATTTAGTCAAATGGATACCCAGACTATTTGCAGTGCCCCTCCCCTCACACCCCTCTTTACACCACTGCTACTCTCTGTTGTCATCTATGCATAGTCACTTTAATAACTCTACCTACATGTACATACTACCTCAAATAACCTGTGCCCCTGCACATTGACTCTGTATCGGTACCCCTCCTGTATATAGTCTCGCTATTGTTATTTCACTGCTGCTCTTTACTTGTTACTTTTATCTCTTATTCTTATCCGTATTTCTTTTAACTGCATTGTTGGTTAGGGGCTCGTAAGTAAGCATTTCACTGTTCTGTTCTATTCACCCCATGTGACTAATACAATTTTATTTGATATGGTCCCACAGTTGACAGTGCATGTCAGAGCAAAAACCAAGCCATGAGGTCGAAGGAATTGTTTGGAGAGCGAAGAGACAGACAGAATTGTGTCGAGGCACAGATCTGGGAAGGGTATCAAAACATTTTTACAGCATTGAAGGTCCCCAAGAACACAGTGGCCTCCATCAGTCTTAAATGGAAGAAGTTTGGAACCACCAAGACTCTTCCTAAAGCTGGCCGCCCAGCCAAACTGAGCAATCGGGGATAAGGGCCTTGGTCAGGGAGGTGACCAAGAACTCAATGGTCACTCTGACAGAGCTCCAGAGTTCCTCTGTGGAGATGGGAGAACCTTCGAGAAGGACAACCATCTCTGCAGCACTCTACCAATCAGGTCTTTATGGTAGAGTAGCCAGACAGAAACCACTCCTCAGTAAAAGGCACATGACAGCCTGCTTGGAGTTTGCCAAAAGGCACCTAAAGGACTCTGAGACCATGATAAACAAGATTATCTGGTCTGATGAAAACAAGATTGAACTCTTTACCCTGAATGCAAAGCGTCACGTCTGGAGGAAACCTGGCACCATCCCTACGGTGAAGCTGCAGGAACTGGGAGACTTGTCAGAATCGAGGGAAAGTTTAACGGAGCAAAGTACAGAGAGATCCTTAATGAAAACCAGCTCCAGAATGCTCAGGACATCAGACTGGGTCGAAGGTTCACCTCTCAACAGGACAACGACCCTAAGCACACAGCCAAGACAGCACAGGAGTGGCTTCAGGACAAGTCTCTGAATGTCCTTGAGTGGCCTAGCCAGTGCTTGGAACATGTCTGGAGAGTCCTGAAAATAGTTGTGCAGAGACTCTCCCCATCCAACCTGACAGAGCTTGAGAGGATCTGCAAAGAATAGGAGAAACTCCCCAAATACATGTGTGCCAAGATTGTAGCGTCATACCCAAGAAGCCTCGAGGCTGTAATCACTGCCAAAGGTGCTTCAGCAAAGTCTGAGTAAAGGGTTTGAATACTTATGTAAATGTGATATTTCTGTTTTTTAAATTATTTTATTATACATTTGTATAATTTTCTAGAAACCTGTTTTTGCTTTGTCATTATGGGGTATTGTGTGTAGATTGATGAGGGGGGAAAACTATTGAATCAATTTTAGAATAAGGCCGTATTGTAACAAAATGTGTAAAAAGTCAAAGAGTCTGAATACAAATGCACTGTATGACATATCCTTATTGGCTCACTACTAGAGGGTGGTGTGTGTGTGTGTGTGTGTGTGTGTGTGTGTTTGGTTTCACTATCCTTGTGGGAACCAGAAATCCTCACAAGGATTGTAATTGGGACATTTTACCAGTCTCCACAAGGAAAAAGGTTTTTAGTCTTACGGTTTGGGTTAAAATTAGGGTTAGGCATTTGGTGTTAAGGTTTAGGGAAAATAGGATTTTGAATGGGAATCAATTGAAACAAACGTGTGTGTGTGCACAGAGCACAGATATTGGGAATGCCAAGCAGTGTGTGTGGGAGGTCTAAGGGACAGACCATGGGTGCGTCCCAACTGGTACCCTATTCCCTATATGGGTCCTGGTCAAAAGTAGTGCACATTATAGGGAATAGGGTGCCATTTGTGACAGAGCATTATATTTATAGATTGGCAACTTGACCTTCACTGCACAGTATCAGCCATTTTAGTGTCGCTCCTCCAGATACTGAATACAGACAGGTAGCATAATGGATTTAGCTGCAATGCAGTGCACTCATGTTTAGCTTCAAGCCTAAATTATTATCCCTATGTGTACTAGTACTACACTTAGTAAAGCAGTCCCATATACTCTATATCGGCGCTTTTTCTTCTTGATATGTTGCATTTTGATTAACTTCGTTTAGAGTAAATGTAAGTTGCACTTTGGGTATGTTTTAAAAGAGGAATTTAATGCAAACACCACAGGCCTAATATCTGGACAGAACTGTGAAGTTTATGTATAACGATAAGGGCATTTATATTATTTTCACATAACTGTTACATAAGTTTAGTAAGCAACCCTTTGTTATGCTGTGTAGGTTTTATGTTAACAATAAGCCTCTCCTAAAATGTTTTTAACTACAGTACATAAATGGTGCAAACCCTACCAAGGTCTCCTTTTCATAGCAGCATCCAGTTGTTCTCACCCAACAACACCTACTGAAACTGAAGAGGGGGATTGTCACGACTTCTGCCGAAGTCGATGCCTCTCCTTGTTCGGGCGGTGCTCGGCAATCGACGTCGCCGGTCTTCTAGCCATCATTGATCTATGTTTTATTTTCCATTGGTTTTGTCTGGTCTTCTTACACACCTGGGAGTCATGGCAGTTATTCATAGTTGTGTTAATTGTATTGTATTAAAAGGGCAAGATTCACACAAATGACAGAGATGCACATGTTGTATCCATAGTTATGTTACATGTAATGATTTGTGCACAGTAGTTCAAATACACCATGTATGTGGACACCCATTCAAATTAGTGGATTCGGCTATTTCAGCCACAACTATTGCTGACAAGTGTATAAAATCGATTGCACAACCATGCAATCTCCATAGACAAACACTGGCAGTTGAGTGGCCGTATTGAAGATTGGCAGATTCCAGGAGAACGCTATCTGCCCCAATGCATAGTGCCAACTGTAAAATTTGGTGGAGGAGGATTAATGGTCTGTGGCTGTTTATCATGGGTCGAGCTAAGCCCCTTAGTTCCAGTGAAGGGAAATCTTAATGCTACAGTATTCTATATTATTCTGTGCTTCCAACTTTGTGGCAACAGTTTGGGAAAGGCCCCTTCCTGTTTCAGCATGACAATGCCCTGTGCACAAAGCTAGGTCCATACAGAAATGGTTTGTCGAGATTGGTGTGGAAGAACTTGACTGGCCTGCACAGAGCCTTGACCTCAACCCCATCAAACTATTTTTTTGGATGAATTGGAGCGCCGACTGCGAGCCAGGCCTAATCGCCCAACATCAGTGCACGACTTCACTAATGCTGTTGTGGCTGAATGGAAGCAAGTCCCCACAGCTATGTTCCAACATCTAGTGGAAAGCCTTCCCGGAAGAGTGGAGGCTGTTATAGCAGCAAAGGGGGGACCAACTCCATATTAATGTCCATGATTTTGGACGAAGATGTTCAATGAGAAGGCGTCCACATACTTTTGGTCATGTAGTGTAGATCAAATTCAGTTTAAATTATAACTTTTTTTTTTAAAGATGAAAGAAATGATTGTAATTACGTTCATAAACAATTAATGCTTAAAAATGACTGTAGGTGTAGATGTGACTGCAGTAGTATAAAGGCTGCACAGTATACAGCCAGCTCAGACTGAACAAAGCATTGATAAGGGAACAGAACGGAACAGAGTTTTATTTCCCAACCAAGGATGGAAAAGTTCCTTTGGCATCACCTTACAAACTGTAGGCTGCACTTCTATATAATAAGACAGTTTGCTCTCCTGCGTTTGGTGTCCTAATTTTAGCCAACAAATTATGCTTTGGGACATTTTCACCGTCGTTGGTCCACTTCTGAATTCAAACAGTTTAACCACCAGGTTCGGAAGATAGAGAGAGCATGGCATAGGAGCTAACCAGACCGTGGAAGAGTGGTGTTAGGCTATAGTGATTCAATCTCATTCAAATTGCAACCCCCTCTTTATACTGTACAAGTGCATACCTATATATGATGAGGATATACAGTACCAGTCAAATGTTTAGACACACCTACTCATTCAAGGGTTTTTCTTTATTTTTACTATTTTCTACATAGAATAACAGTGAAAACATCAAAACTATGAAATAACACACATGGAATCATGTAGTAACCAAAAAAGTGTTAAACAAATCAAAATATATTTTATATTTGAGATTCTTCAAAGTAGCTACCCTCTCCACACTCTTGGAATTATCTCAACCAGCTTTATGAGGTAGTCACCTGGAAAGCATTTCAATTAACAAGTGCGCCTTGTTAAAAGTGAATTTGTGGAATTTCTTTCCTTCTTAATGCGTTTGAGCCAATCAGTTGTTGTGACAAGGTAGGGGTGGTATACAGAAGATTGGTCAAATTTGGTCCAAGACCAAGTCCATATTATGGCAAGAACAGCTCAAATAAGCAAAGAGAAATGACAGTCCATCAATACTTTAAGACATGAAGGTCAGTCAATCCGGAACATTTCAAGAACTTAGAACATTTCTTCAAGTGCAGTCGCAAAAACTCAAGTGCTGTGATCAAACTGGCTCTCATGAGGACTGCCACAGGAAAGGAAGATCCAGAGATATCTCTGCTGCAGAGGATAAGTTCATTTGAGTTAACTGCACTTCAGATTGCAGCCCAAATAAATGCTTCACGGAGTTCAAGTAAGAGACACATCTCAACATTAACTGTCCAGAGAAGACTGCGTGAATCAGGCCTTTATGGTCAAATTGCTGCAAAGAAACCACTAGTAAAGGACACCAATAATAAGAAGAGACTTGCTTGGGCCAAGAAACATGAGCAATGGACATTAGACCGGTGGAAATCTGTCCTTTGGTCTGAGGAGTCCAAATTTGTATTTTTGGTTCCAACCGCCGTATCTTTTTGAGATGCAGAGTAGGTGAATGGATGATCTCTGCAATTGTGGTTCCCACTGTAAAGCATGGATGAGGAGGTGTGATGGTGTGGGGGTGCTTTGCTGGTGACACTGTCTGTGATTTATTTATAATTCAAGGCACTCTTGACCAGCATGCCTACCACAGCATTCTGCAGTGATACACCATCCCATCTAGTTTGCGCTTAGTGGGACTATCATTTGATTTTCAACAGGACAATGACCCAACACACCTCCAGGCTGTGTAAGGGCTATTTGACCAAGAAGGAGAGTGATGGAGTGCTGCATCAGATGACCTGGCCTCCACAATCACCCAACCTCAACCCAATTGAGATGGTTTGGGATGAGTTGGACTGCAGAGTGAAGGAAAAGCAGCGAACAAGTGCTCAGCATATGTGGGAACTCCTTCAAGACTGTTGGAAAAGCATTCCAGGTGAAGCTGGATGACAGAATCTCAAGAGTGTGCAAAGCTGTCATCAAGGCAAAAGGTGGCTACTTTGAAGAATCTAAAATCTATTTTGATTTAACCCTTTTTTGGGTTACTACATGATTCTGTATGTGTTATTTCATAATTTTGATGTCTTCACTATTATTCTACAATGTAGAAAATAGTAAAAATAAAGAAAACCCTTGAATGAGTAGGTGTGTTCAAACTTTTGACTGGTACTGTATATCTTTGTAGTTGTCAGTGATCACAGGGAATTGTTTCCCATCACCCAGAGGGGAAGTAAGTGTCTGCTGTGTTTTGGCCCAATGAGGAGGGTAAATCCCTAACTATACTTCACTATGAACCCTGATTTTACTTGGGTCTGTCTTCTGTGTATTTGGGTCATCCCAGGTTATCAGACTAGTGTAATCAAGGATCCCAGACATTGGTAGAATCCCTTTTGGTGTATAAAGGACCCACACCGGGAAAGTGTAGTTGAATATTCTATTCCCTCCTGGACCCGCTGAGAAATGTAAGTGTCTGCTATGTTTTGAACCACTAGCTAAGAAAATGTTGCTGTCTGTTGTGTTCAGGTCGCTGGTAAAAGCAGTGTTTTGGTATATGAAGGGTTTAAACATTGTTTTGCCTCCACACTGAGAAAGTGTATCTGTCTGCTTTGTTTTGGACCCACACTAAAAAAAGTGTAAATGCTGTGTTTGAGAAAATGTCTTTAAACGTAGGCTGTTGTATAATCCCTCACAGGGCCCCTTTGCTATTTTTGTGCCTGGGTCTGTCCGCGTCATGCTTGGGTATTTTCTCTGTTGACTAGCTCACATCAATAGATATTTGAACGAATACTCAGTCAGCCTGCAGCAGCGGCAAAAACGTAAGATTTTTGAGATTTTACTCCTCGCTAAATCTGATCATTGTTGTTATTACTATAACCCAGGGATGGAGAATGGACCGCTGGAATTTGCAAAATGAGGTATGTCACATGTGACTGGCGATATGGGACAAGAAGGGAGTATACTAATGTCAGGTTTGTATGAGGATTATATTTGCATGTCTGTCTGTCTGTTGCTTAAGGAGATACTATTTTCTTACCACAGATCTTGTGCTTTAACTGCATGTATTCTGAGTAGAAAACAGCCTCATCTTGCATTGGTGTTCAATCTGCATGCTGTGGGCTGTCATGCCATGGGCTTTCTGCCTCAGTGTCCCTGGCGCTATGTATTTTCCTTATAAGATGTATAGATGAGGGGCTAGTGTTGGCCTACATGGCTGTCATCCCTGTTATGGGATATGTTCTGTATAGCTTGAACGTGATATGATGCAGTGGTATGATAAAGTCGTTTTCAATAACCTACATACAGTATACTTCCCAATGTCTCCATTCAACATGCTTCAGCTGCTGTACCATCCATGTCTTATCAGCATATACGGTCAGATCCATAAATATTGGCATCCTTGATAAAGATTTGCAAAAAAGGCTGTATAAAACTGATAATACAAATTCTGAGCTATATTGTATGCTAAAAAAAATGGGGAAATTATATTATGTTAATACAATTGCTCAGAGAAAGATATTTTGTTTAATGAGTAATACATTCAAAGAAGATACTCTAGCACTGACCACTTGCAAGGATAACCACACTGAGCCTTTTTCTAAATGTGTTATGAGATTGGAGAGCACATTGGAAGGGATCTTAGACCATTCATCCATACAGAATCTTTCCAGATCCTTGATATCCTTCGTCTGCATGGATTGCCCAATTCAACTCAAACCACAGGTTTTCAATGTGGTTCAAGTCCAGAGACTGAGATGGTCATTGCAAAATGTTGATTTTGTGGTCAATGAACAATTTCTTTGTGGATTTTGATTAGTGCGTGGGGTTAATGTCTTGCTGGGATCCACTTGCGGCTAAGTGTCAGCCTCCTGGTAGAGACCACCAGGTTTTTGACTAAAATGTCCTGGTACTTGTTAAAGTTCATGATGCCGTTGACCTTAACAAGGGCGTCAAGACCAGTTGAAGCAAAATAGCCCCATAAAAGCAAAGATCCACCGTCATATTTTACTGTAGGTATAAAGTACTTTTCTGCATTTGCTTTCGTTTTTCAATGTCAAACTCACCACTTGTGTGTGTGTGTGTGTGTGTGTGTGTGGCCAAAGAGCTCTATCTTCATGTCATCTAACCATAGCACCGGTTCCAATCCAAGTGCCAGTGCTATTTATCAGGGGCTCCCAAGTGGCGGAGCGGTCTAAAGCACTGCATCTCAGTGCTAGAGGCATCACTACAGACCCTGGTTTGATTCCAGGCTGTATCACAACCGACTATGATTGGGAGTCCCATAGGGCGGCGTAACAAAAAAAAATGTGGTCAGATTAAATCAAAATAGAGCTCTTTGGCTATGCACAGCAGTGGTACAGTAGCATCTTTCTGTGAACAGTTTTGATATACCATGAATGAGATATATTACTGTAACGTGCGACACGACCGTTAGCTTTACCCACATGAGGAATAGATAGACTTAAAAGAGATTGGGAAGTGTACATACTAAAGGGTCTGTTCCCTTCCCTCTCTCTCTCTGTGGTGTAATTCAGAGGCGAGGTATGCATTGTTTCAATGAGGCGGGCTTATCTCCCTGACACCCTGCACTTGTAGTTCCTCCTCTCATTGCTTTAGTTGGGAAGGATGGAAAAATACCCAGCTATGAGGTCAGAACGACCTTGAGGAGAGATAGATCCCCTGTCCCCTCCCTCTCAAGGCTTCTTACAATGTTGTCACCTCTGCCCTGATACCTCTGGAAACCTTCTCTCATAGAATGTTCCAAAAATCCACCTTTTACAGTACACAGAATATACTGGATTCTCCTCTTTGGTGTGTCTGTCGAAGTGAGGAATGCAAAACTCTATCTGATTACTGTAGTCTTTAGCCATATGTCAAGTGGGAGGATAAAGCACTTCCCATTTGAATATTAGTTGGACATACTTGCAGTATAAGCACAGCCTCTTTGATTTAATGCGTGTTTTATCTCTGCATCTTGAGTCACCTTGGATTTGTATCATCCCCGAGAGAGAGAGAGAGAGAGAGAGAGAGAATACTAGGATGGTTGTAAGAAAGAGAGCAGTAGGAAGAAACAAAAAGAGAGGGCGTCACTCATAGAATGTCCTAATTAAGAGTAGCTCAGTGGGTTTGAACCAGATAATCTTACATAACCTCGTTAAAGAGCACACAGCCTTTGATACAGAGAAGATGAAAAAAATGTTCCCTCTGAGACGCAGCATATTGTGGAGCCCCATGGTATAGAGCTGAGGTATGGGACAAGATTACATACCCAACCCCATTGCATTTTGCTGAGGTATGGGACAAGATTACATCTCATTCTACGGACCCTGGTCAAAAGTAGTGCACTATGTAAGGGATAGGCTGCCATTTGTGATGAAGGCATAGTAATAGCTCCGAGATCCAGATAGCCCCATGGTATGGAACTGAGATATAGGACAGGATAATATACAGTATGCACATCCAATGTCTTTGAGTTTAGAGTCCAAGTGCACACAAATACAGTACGCACACACACACACACACATTGTGATTGTAGTGCACAATGTGTGTGTGTAATATGAGATACTATCAGGTAACAGGATTTGAAAAAGTCTAGTAAAGAGCCAGATTCTTCTTTCCTGCTGTGAACACTGGTCATTATGTACCAAGTTTATTTGAGGAAGGAACATAAGGTACGTTATTTTTGTAAGTAAGCCATCTTTGCATCTACCGACTCATCTTGTATTCTGTCTTTGCTAGGGATAATGCTTGGGTGTCCTTGAGGTAATGTTTTGAGGTATGCAATTTCACTGATAATAATTTCAGCTTTCTGATGTCTTTCAGATGACCCTTTATCTCCACATATTACTACATTTACATCACAGACATTATTGTCTGTTGGATATCAACCCTGAAGAGGAACCGTCATGGAGTCACTAGAAGCTACTGTGGAGGTGAAATGCTCTAAAGAGGGTCTGAAAAAGACAGTTACACAGACAGAGTGGGCAGCACCAGAGCCTACAACTGCCCAAACTAAAATGCCCCCTTCGGCTGATTCTGAGGGGGAGGGGTGGCACCAATGCCCACAACCTGAGGAGGACCAGAGTAGAACCACATGTGGTTCAACAGACAAGCCTGACTCAGGGAAACTAAGACAATTAGGGAAATCACCACGCCAATTACAGGATCAAGCCTGCAGTCATCCTCATTACAACGTATTAACATCATATCCACCACTGGGGAGACAGGCAGTTCCCTTTGCTCAACAGAAAACGGCAGATCGCTCGGTTTCTGCACTTCCGCTATCCCATGGCAACTGTGAAGGGCCCTCTCCTCAGAGGAGCGCCCCCAGTTTACCCGCGTCTCTTCAACACTGTTCCCAGTCAGGGATAGAGGAGCTATCCAAGGACGTGTGTAGTAAGCTGGAGCAGAAACAGCAGCAGAGGCCTGGGAAGTATGTTTGTGATTATTGTGGGAGGGCATGTGCCAAACCCAGCGTACTTAAAAAGCATATTCGCTCACATACTGGGGAGCGACCCTACCCCTGCGTTCCCTGCGGCTTCTCTTTCAAAACCAAGAGCAATTTATACAAACACAGAAAATCTCATGCTCACTCTGTAAAAGCTGGGACCGTGCCAATTTCAGAACTGGGTTCTTACAATGCCAACATAGAGGACCGGGAATCTTTAGAAGGAGAAGGAGAGCTATACTCTGACGCTGAGCAGAGCTCTGACACGGATGATGACTATTCATCGTTCTTGGACTCTGTTTCAGTCGAGGAACCAGATAGCACCACTGCTGTGAAAGTACTGAATCTCATTGCCCAGAAACAGGGAGTTACATCAACATTATCTGAGGAGCGTTCAGCCAGGCTCCCAGAGATCAATGGTGCTCAAGCTCCAGCAGTTTCTCAGGTCAGTCGTGCAATTCAATCCAGCGCCATCAAGCAGAGGCTGGCACTCCGGCTCTCAGAGAAAAGGAGCAGTGACACTGACACATCTCTCTCCCTGCCTAGCCAGGGAAGCAAAGGCAGCACAGACTCAGGCTACTTCTCACGCTCTGAGAGCGCAGAACACCAAACCGGTGGTCCTCCCAACACAAACGCCAAGTCCTATCAAGAGATTATGTTTGGGAAGTGTTACAAACCGAACCCGAAACAGGCCATAACTGTTGTGACTTGCACTACAGACTTAATAAGTGATCGTAAGTCTTCAGAGCGAGGTGTTTCCCGTGTATTCACACAAGAAAAGGAATCAATGATAGAATCGATCAGAATTAACACACATTCATTTACAAGGGAAGAAATTAAAGAGGCTCAACTAGAGCTCTCCGATTCTGGGCAGCTGGTGCGGAGCAACTCGATGCCCACGTCCTCAGCTGCGTGTCTGGACATGCCACAAGGCCTGCGAGGCAGCCACTCCTTTGATGAGAGGGCGTCCCCTGGAGGTATTAGGAGACTCAGGCGACAGGCTGCCTTTGAACACTCTGCACACGATGGACACACAGAACTTCCTGACCACTACGGAAACATCTCTGATATTTCCAACCTTGGAGTAGAGATGGAATTTGCGACGAGGAAACGACGGAAGGAAAACTGTATCAGGGAGGAGGAGGATATAGCAAGCCAGTATCACACAGACTACGACCACACTGAAGAGACGAGGGACTGTGATTCAAAGCAAGCCTCTCAAGGTGCTCTAACCACGACTCCTTCAGTGAAAGTACATGCCCAAAGCGTGAATACACAGGATAGAGCGCACTGTGATAGACTGGACATGGAAATGTTGGAAGACACCACAGAGAAGAGAGCTTTAGGTAATGTCATCTCTGTGATTCAACACACAAACTCCTTGAGCAGGTCGCACTCGGACGAGTCTTACAACCGCCAGAGACGAGAAAAGCCTTCCTCAATGGAAGTGGTGGAGCAAACCGAAACCCGAGATAAAAGGACTGAGATCATTGCACACCAATTGAGTGACAGTAGATTGTTAGATCAATCATATCAAATGACACCTAAGCTAGTCCGTCAGTCCAACATACAGGTCCCAGAGATCAGGGTGACTGTAGAACCTGACAGTCCAGAGAAAGAGAAAGCAGCGGAGGTGAAACAGGTGAAGGCGAAGGAGCCCGATAGATATGTAGAGGAGTTCCAATGGCCTCAAAGAAGTGAAACCCTGTCTCAGTTCCCCCCAGAAAAACTCCCTCCAAAGAAGAAGAGACTGCGCTTAGCTGACTTGGAGCACTCTTCTGGTGAGTCTAGCTTCGAGTCGGCCTGTACGAGCCTCTCCCGAAGCCCTAGTCAGGATAGCAACCTATCCTACTGCTCCAGCTTCTCGTTTGACCGAGAAGAGAGAGAGCGAGAGTTAATCCCCAAGCCAGCTCCCCTGGCAGCTAGACAGGATGAGTTTGGAAAAGCGTTGGAGTTCTTAGCTGTGCCAGGAAGCGCCCACTCCCTCTCTGTCCTGAACCAGCGTCAACAACATGAAATGAGACGCTCCTCTTCAGAACAGGCACCATGCAACTCTCAGCGCAGAGAGCTCCCAGAGGTCCGAAGCGTATCATTTGACTACGGCAGTCTCTCTCCAATGGCCAAAGTTAGACATGCGGAACTCGGCGCCAGTTACTCAGAACCCAGACGGGGTAACTTGGTAAGACAGGCGTCCTTGAATGTTGACCCTGAATTTACACATCCAGTCCTTCCGCTAAATATTCTTCCTCAGTACCTCAGCAATGCCCTGTCGCTCTCAACCACTTCTCTGCTCTCGCAGTCTCTGCCAATGTTTGCCCCTCAGCCACCACACTCCGGTCTCTTAGTTCCTGTTAGAGTACAGGCTCACGTGCCATCTTACGGTAGCATTACATACACCACTGTGTCACAGGTTGTAGAGGATCCATACGAAAACTCTCTCACTTCTCACTTTGCACATTTATCCACAAATTTAGATGCGTTATTAGGACACCCCCGAGGACTGTTGACCAACAACCCAGCCCAGATTCAAGTTCTAGATCTGTCACCAGCTAAGTTTAAGACAGGCATCCCACTAACCCTGACCTCCAGGACTATCTCCACCACCAACTGTGGATCCAGTGGTGGATCCAACAAGCGCATGTTGTCTCCGGCCAGCAGCTTGGACCTGTTCACGGAGGTAAAACAGCAGAAACGTGTCAAAGAGGAGAAAATGTACGGTGAGATAGTGGAGGAGTTGGGTGCTGTGGAGTTAGGGAACTGTAATGTGACCGAAGAGAGCAAGTACAGTTTAAAGACTGAGTTTAAAAGTGACACCAACCAGGGAGCATCACTGTCAGGCCTTTCTTCTATATCCTCTTTGTCTGTGTCATCCTCACGTCATTCTCAAGACGACCGAGCAAGTGAAAGCTTCATCTCACCTCAGCAACAAGGGTCAGAATGTCCTGATTCCCCTATGGACAACTCCCCAACTGAAACACGCCTACATCCACCCTCTCTGATTTCCCTAAATGATTTCAAAGAGTCTGGCAAGGACAGCAAGGCACAGATGGAAATGATGGTGCAGGTAGTCAAAGGTCAGGGCATCCTCATCTCTGACGGTGAAAACACCAAACTGATATCTCAGTTTCCAAGTCTTCGCACAACGACAGTTGTGAGTTGGTGCTATCTGAACTACACCAAGCCAAACAGCACTCACAACACTTCTCCTATGTCCTCTATGTACACTACGTGGTGCGTCAGTTCCCATAACCCCAACCCTCCTAACCTCAACACCAGTGCAACCCTGGCTCTGCTCCGCTCCAAACAGAAGACCAACACATGGGTGTACACCATGGCTGCCATGTACCAACCTGGGACTGGGAAACTGGTCTCCTCCTCACTCTTATGGAGGCAGAGGCTTGAGCTGGTGAGAACCTTTATTGTTCATTTTTGATTTAGTCCAAATCACCCTAACATTTCCATATTGTAGGTTTACCATCCTTGACTCAAGTTACATCATAAACTATCTAATATTGTATAATATTGTAACCATATTACATTGTTAATATCCTGTATTACCTAACTCCATTACCTAAACATATCTAAACTGCATGTTAACAGAATGTATATTCTTGACCTCCCGAGTGGCGCAGCGGTCTAAGGTTGCTGCGTCACTACAGCCTGGGGTTCGATCCCTGTGTCATTATCGGTCGTGACCGGTAGTCCCATAGCCCAGCGTCGTCCGGGTTAGGGGAGGGTTTGGCCCAGCGTCGTCCGGGTTAGGGGAGGGTTTGAAACAGCGTCGTCCGGGTTAGGGGAGGGTTTGGCCCAGCGTCGTCCGGGTTAGGGGAGGGTTTGGCCGGAGGGGCTTTACTTGGCTCATCACTCTGACTTTGGTTGTCAGTTGAACGGTGTTTCCTCCGAAAACATTGGTGCGGCTGGCTTCCGGGTTAAGCAAACGGTTTGGCGGGTTTCTGGGGACGCATTACTCGACCTTCGCCTCTCCCGAGCCCTTTGGGGAATTGCAGCGATGAGACAAGATCATGGAGAGAAAATGGGGTTACATTTTTTATTTATTTTATTCTCCCTTCATATTAATGTTTATTTATCTGGCTCATTTAGCTACAGAGCAAACCGGAGCTCAAAGAGCTGGATGTGATCTCCTGTGGAAGGAAAGTGAAGGATGCCAGCTGCAGGGTAAAAGCAGCGAAGGAGGACTGGAAAGACATGGAGGTCTCCTCGAAACAAACAGCAGCGCCAACACCAACACCAACCCAGATCAAAATCTTTGAAGGAGGGTCAGTTATGATACTATCACATGAATCAATAAGCAAGAGAATGTTCATTATAATGTTAGCTTGTAATGTTTTATATAGGGGTAACGCCTGGTGGTACAAAATATTTGTAACTTTATTTATTTAACCCGGTAGTCCTATTGAGGTCAGAAGGGTGTTCTGGAATTAGATGAAATATATGTATTCACGTAACTTAGCTTTTTTTTATATAGAACATCACATTAAGGATCGTTTCCCTTCCCTCAGGTTCAAGTCCAATGAGGACTATGTGTACGTGAGGGGCCGAGGCCGAGGAAAGTATATCTGTGAGGAGTGTGGCATCCGCTGTAAGAAACCTAGCATGCTAAAGAAACACATACGCACCCACACTGACGTCAGACCCTACGTTTGCAGGGTCTGCAACTTCGCTTTCAAAACGAAAGGTGGGTATCCCGTCTTTTTATTCCATTGAAATGAATGAAACAAGAGATATAAAAGCACTTTGTGACAAATGATGATTTAATTGATTTGATTGATTGATGACAATAGGAACATTTATTTCCAAAATGTACAATTGAATGGTAATGAATGTAGTAAGCTCGACAAGATACATCTTTAAATGTTTGTTGTCCTACAGGAAACCTGACCAAGCATATGAAGTCAAAGGCTCACATGAAGAAGTGTCTTGAGCTTGGTGTGTCAGTCACAGTGGATGATACAGAGACACAGGAATCTGGTAAAATATTGACCAATGACCAGTATACTATACTTCACTCCCTAATATGAATTATTCAGATATGTAACACTGAGTTAATGACAGAAAGGAATTTGATATTATATTTGTCTTTATTTTTTCCTGTTCTTTCAAACAATACAGATGACATCCAGCAAGACTCGAAGACTGGGGTCTTGAGCTCAGCCAAACACCAGTTCTCAGACGCAGACGACTCCGATGGCATGGATGAAGAGATAGATGACATCGACGAAGATGACGATGATGATTACGACGGTGGCTCCACTCCAAAAATCCACTCCCGGAGCACCAGCCCTCAGCCCTGTGACATAGCCTCTCCGTCGGTCACAGCTACCACCATCACCCAGGTTGTGTCGTCGGCTCTCCATGGCTGTACCCTCAGTACCTTCCGTTCTCTCCCCAGCTGCCTCACCAACTCCATCGTGCCTCCACCGTGCCATCCCCACACCTCCATCTCAGGCAAGAGGACAGGGCCAGACCGGAGGACTGTCTTGGCCTCCAGCCTGGACAAGGAGCAGAGTGAGAGAGAGAGGCTTGTGGAGGAGGACTGTAGCCTGGCCATGCTGTCTCCTGACCAGGGTTGTCTGTTCACCGGTCTGCTGTCCACTGGCTGGGAGTCCCCTCTGAGGGAACGGTCCCCCTCCCAGCTCCGCTACCCATCACCCCGTAGAGACCTCTCCCCCCGGGGTCGCTTCTCACCTCGATGGGACACCTCCCAGCTGAGGCCCAGCTCCCCCAACCTCACCCCCATCCAGCACCTCTCCCCGGCCTGCATGGAGAGGCCCCTGTCCCCAGGCGGAGTGGACCTGCCTGGGAGGAGGGAGCCATCGGCCCGGGGCAGACAGAGGGTGGTGCTGAGGGCTGTGTCTCCACGTAGAGGGGGCTCGCAACACAGAGGGTCTGGCGATAAAACCAAGCGACAAGCCAAGGCTGAACTTGTCGACAAGGGAGGATCCATTGAAATGGATTTGGTATGTAATATAGTTGTATACACTATATTATACACACATGTTTAGATTGACTAGTATGCTTGTCCATGCAAAACTAGTTGCACTGACTTCATTTCAACCATCTTTGTCAGCTGGGTTGTTAGTATTCTTGATATAAAACCTTTATTCATTTTTTTTCCCACCCCTGGAGTCCCTGCATTAAACTATAGAAAACTGTCTTCTGGTAGTCACTATAACTTGTTGTTTTTAGGATCAGAGGAGAAGCACACTCCCCAAACTGCCTGGTCCCTACATCTCCAGTTGTACCCATCATAACGTCCTCAGCCACCTTCCCCTACACTCTCAGCAGCAGGCTCAAACTCTACTCCCCATGGTCCCTATCGGGGGGATCCAGGTACTGCGCACTTTGCCCTCCTGCAGCTCTGACCGGACCCATCTGTCAGCCCTGTCCCATCAAAAGACTGAGCTCCACCAGGACAGCAATAAGGAGGGATCTGTCTGTGTGGCGGGCTTCGGTGCAGAGGACTCAGTAGCCCAGCAGCAGGAGAAGGAGTGGGAAAAGGAGAGGCCGTCCCCCCACCAGACACCCTGGGACTCTGAGGAGGAGAAAGATCCTGTCTCTGTCCTCACGGTCAGGGACCCTAAGCAGGAAGAGGGTCTTCAGACCTGCACCAAGGCCATCGCCTCCCTCAGGATCACTTCTGAGGAGCATCTATAGACTGGGGTTGCATAGGGCTCTGGCCAAAAGTAATGCACTCTATAGGGAATAGGGTACCATTTGGGACATACGCTACATGACCAGAAGTATGTGGACACCTGCTCGTCTAACATCTCATTCTAAAATCATGAACATTAATATGGAGTTGGTCCCCCCATTGCTGCTATAACAGCCTCCACTGGACTTGCTTCCATTCAGCCACAAGATCATTAGTGAGGTTGGGCACTGATTTTGGGTGAATAGGCCTGGCTTGCAGTTGGTGTTCCAATTCATCCCAAAGGTGTTCAATAGGGTTGAGGTCAGGGCTCTGTGCAGGCCAGTCAAGTTCTTCCACACCGATCTCGACAAACCATTTCTGTATGGACCTCGCTTTGTGCACGGGGGCATTGTCATGCTGAAACAGTAAAGAGCCTTCCCCAAACTGTTTCTACAATGTTGGAAGCACAGAATCGTCTAGAATGTCATTGTATGCTGTAGCGTTAAGATTCCCCTTCACTGGAACTAAGGGGCCCTTCCTGAACCATGCAATACAGTTGGCACTATGCATTGGGGCAGGTAGCGTTCTCCTGGCATCCACCAACCCTAGATTTATCCTTCGGACTGCCAGATGATAAAGCGTGATTCTTCACTCTGGAGAACGTGTTTCCACTGCTCCAGCTGACGCTTGGCATTGTGCATGGTGATCTTAGGCTTGTGTACAGCTGTTCGGCCATGGAAACCCATTTCATGAAGCTCCCGACGAACAGTTCTTGTGCTGACGTTGCTTAGAGAGGCAGTTTGGAACTCGGTAGTGAGTGTTGCAACCGAGGACAGACGATTTGTACGCACTTCAGCACTCGGCGGGCCCGTTCTGTGAGCTTGTGTGGCCTACCACTTCGCGGTTGGGCTGTTGTTGCTCCTAGACATTTCCACTTCACAATAACAGCACTTACAGTTGACCGGGGCAGCTCTAGCAGGGCAGAAATGTGATGAACTGACTTGTTGGAAAGGTGGCATCCTATGGCGATGCCATGTTGAAAATCACTGAGCTCTTTAGTAAGGCCATTCCACTGCCAATGTTTGTCTATGGAGATTGCTCGATTGTATACACCTGTCAGCAACGGGTATGGTTGAAATAGCCGAATCTACTAATTTGAAGGGGTGTCCACATACTTTTGTATATATAGTGTACATTGGAGCTTCCTCCAGGAGCAGCTGAGCCTCTCATCCATCGCCCAGTCCCCAGCTTGCCTGGTCCTAGATCTGTTTATGCTGTCTTGCCAACTTCTATGGTCACATAGGAGTTGGCAAGACAGCACAAGAAGATCTGGCACCAGAATACATCCACAGTCCCTCTCAATCTCATTCCTCTAGACAGACAGACAGACAGACATACATACAAGATGACTTCATCCAGTCCCTTTTGGTTGGGTGTTGGAGGCTCTCCTCTCAGTCGGTTCAGGTTTCTGCATGCTAGTAGTGTAAAGGCCAGTCATCTAACACGCCCCTCCCCTCCTGTCTCCCTCCCACAGACTATATCTATATCTGAGCGAAGAACAAACCTTGAAATACAGGAACAACACAAGACTTCATGCTCTCTATGAATTTCTCTATGAATTAAGAGTTTTTGAACATTTAGGTCAGCAGAATCCTTATAGCGAAGGACAAGCAAGAAGTCAGTTGAAGCGGTGGACACAGGTGCAAAACATGGTGTTAAAGTAAATGCTTATATATTAGTTAAGCTTGCATACACTTGCACACAAACATAATTATTGATGTTGATTATACTCCATAACCCACTCTTAACACATACAGTATGTGCATACACATGTATATGTGGACATGTATACGTGGACAAGCATTTCGCTACACCCGCAATAACATCTGCTAAATATGTGTATGTGACCAATAACATGTGATTTGATTTGACAACTTTGAAAATAGGCTGTTATTGTATTCATATCGAGTGATGATAGTTAAGGGTTTGATTATTGAAAACATTGGAGAGGGAGTAACAACAGAAGTATCTGAAATATGAAAGTATTTGCGAATGGAGTCTGACCAAATTTAGCATAGACTTGCTTCTTGTCCAGTTTGGTGCTTTTGATTGAACAGCAAAGGTCTGTCTGGGCCTTTTCTTTGCTTTCTACCTATGTTTTGAACGAGCATATTAAGCAAGGGAAAAGTGAATATCATTTTTAAGGAACTTTTCATCAGAATTGTCTGACGTGACAGTGTTATTTATTATCAATGAATATTGCACTAAAACATATATTTTACTTTGTGGAATGAAATTGCTGATTTGTGCCGCTACATTTAATGTAAATGTATCCATTTGAAATGTTTTATGTTGCAGATTCTCAATGTTGTGTTTTCATCTTTATGCTATTGCACAAATAGAGAAGTGAATATTATGTATACTGTGAGATGTCTTTATATATTAGAAAAGTACTCTCTTGTTGACGATGGAAAATATTTGACTACTATTTATATGCTGTATATTATCTCCACTTATGCAACAGTGTGTCCCCACTGACCGAAGCGTATGAGATCCTTATGATGTCATGTCATTGCTTTATAACTTATGGCTTTGAATCAAAAACTTGTTTTTGTTATTCTGGCCACTGAACCTTTATGAATTGAAATAAGCACTTTCCTCCTAACTTTGATAACTGACTGAGGTGGTGAGTGAGGAGAAATAAAAAAACAATCATGTGAGCTATTGTGAGTTCAAACATTCCACTTATTTTAAGTGATCCTTACCTGCAGTGCCTTCAGAAAGTATTCACACCCCTTGACTTTTTCCACATTTTGTTGTGTTACAGCCTAAATGTATTACGTTTAGATGTTGTGTCACTGGCCTACACCCAATACCCCATAATGTCAAAAAGGAATTATGTTTTTCTAAATGTTTACAAATTAATTTAAAATGAAAAGCTGAAATGAGTCTTGAGTCAATAAGTATTCAACCCCTTTGTTATGGCAAGCCTAAGTATGTTCAGGAGTAAAAATGTGCTTAACAAGTCACATAATAAGTTGCATGGACTCGTGTCAGCAATAATAGTGTTTAACATGATTTTTGAATGACTACCTCATCTCTGTACCCCACACATACAATTATCTGTACGGTCCCTCAGTCGAGCAGTGAATTTCAAACACAGATTCAACCACAAAGACCAGGGAGGTTTTCCGATGCCTCACAAAGAAGAGCACCTATTGGTAGATGGGTTAAAAAATGTAAAAAATCAGACATTGAATATCCATTTGAGCATGGTGAAGTTATTAATTACACTTTGGATGGTGTATCAATACACCCAGTCACTACAAAGATACAGGTGTACTTCCTAACTCAGTTGCCGGAGTGGTAGGAAACCGCTCAGGGATTCACCATGAGGCCAATGGTGACTTTAAAACAGTTACAGAGTTTAATGGCTGTGATAGGAGACAACTGTGGATGGATCAACAATATTGTATTTACTCCACAATACTAACCTAAATGACAGAGTAAAAAGAAGGAAGCCTGTATAGAATATACATATTTCAAAACATGCATCATGTTTGCAATGTGGAAATAAAGTAAAACGTACAAAAATAATGGCAAAGAAATGTACTTTATATCCTGAATACGTTATGTTTGGGGCAAATCCAACACAACACATCACTGAGTACCACTTCATATTTTCAAGCATGGTGGTGGCTACATCATGTTATGGGTATGCTTGTTATTGGCAAGGGGGTTTTTTTGGGATAAAAAGAAATGGAATTGAGCTAAGCACAGGCAAGATCCAGAGGAAAACCTGGTTCAGTCTCCTTTCTGACAGACACTGGGAGACAAATTCCCCTTTCATCAGGACAATAACCTAAAACACGAGGAGAAATATAACCTGGAGTTGCTTAGAAAAACAATATTGAATGTTCCTGTGTGGCTTATTTACAGTTTTAAATATAATTGTCTTGAACATCTATGGTAAGACTTTAAAATGGCTGTCTAGCAATGATTAACAGCCAACTTGACAGAGCTTGAAGAATTAGAGACTTACCAAGAAAGACTCACAGCTGTAGTTGCTGCCAAATGTGATTCTAACATGTATTGACTCAGGGGTGTGAATAGTTATGTAAATGAGATGTTTCTGTATTTAATTTTCAATACATTTAGAAAAAAAACAAGAATACAAATGTTTTTTTTCTTCACTTTGTCATTATAGGGTATTGTGTGTAGATGGGTGAAAAAAAATCTATCTAATCCATTTTGACTTCAGGCTGTAACACACCAAAATGTGAAATAAGTCAAGGGGTATGAATAGTTTCTGAAGTCACTCTAAGTATGCATGTACAGGACATTTGCGTTTTACAATTTTCTTCCCTTTTAATTTTAAGTGTGAATGTTCTTTTAGGTTTTAGGTAAAGAAGATGGGTGGATTAATTAATTTGTTTCCGCTAATAATGTAAATAATTGTACACTGAAATTCATATTTCCTTTTTGCGCAATCGTTTTTTTCTGGGTTGAATTTGCAGTGTTGATTTCACAACTTTTTATGTGGATTGTAGATATCTTTTAAGAGGTAAACAAATAATGGCTGCGTTTTAAATATTGAAGTTATTAACATGACGTTAGCAAATTGACTTGACATTTACAGTTTCACAGCTGAGACATGAGTGTGGATTGATTTGAAATACGTTATACTCAGCTTTAACTCTCACCATGATGTCTGTGGTAGCTACAGTGCCTTGCGAAAGTATTCGGCCCCCTTGAACTTTGCGACCTTTTGCCACATTTCAGGCTTCAAACATAAAGATATAAAACTGTATTTTTTTGTGAAGAATCAACAACAAGTGGGACACAATCATGAAGTGGAACGACATTTATTGGATATTTCAAACTTTTTTAACAAATCAAAAACTGAAAAATTGGGAATGCAAAATTATTCAGCCCCCTTAAGTTAATACTTTGTAGTTTGTACTTGGTTGGGCAAACTCCAACTTTTTTTTTTAGATGCATGCCAGCAAAGTCACTGCACAACACAACACTAAACAATACATGAATTGCACTATAATGGTGTCTTGTGGTGCCCACAAACTATTAGGGCCTACATAAAGCTGAGCTTTCTTTTCAGCACCATAGAGTGAATCCTTACCACTGCTACACCTGGCTATCAGCAGAGCCTTGTCTAGCAGCGAAACAGACTAATTTTTTATTCATTTTTAATTCATCTTTAATTAACTAGGCAAGTCACTTAAGAACAAATTCTTATTTACAATGGCGACCTACCAAAAGGTCTCCTGCGGGGATATGGGCTGGGATTAAAAAATATATAATAATAAATAAATATAGGACAAAACACACATCACGACGAGAGACAACACTACAATAAAGAGAGACCTAAGACAACAACAAAGCATGGTAGCAACACAACATGATATTATTTCCTTAAAAAAAAAACATAGCTGATATGGCTGACTTGCTTAAACCAATGTGGTTTCTACTGACAATTGAGATGAACAAACTATGGCATAAGGTGACGTCGAGTGGATAAGAGGAATTCTGTAATTTCGATTAAGACATGATGAATGAGCTAGGATGGACATAACTATTTGGTCAGCACTTTTGAAATATACAGCGACAGAATTTAGGACATGGGCCATTCTTACAGTATTCTCCCTGTATACCAAGTCAGAACCGTAGGATAAATAAAGGGGGGCATATAAGCAGACAATTGTGCATCGCCCCATGGACCTGCCGGTCACGACAGAGCCTGGGCTCAAACCCAGAGGTGGCACAGCTAGCACTGCGATGCAGTGCCCTAGACCACTGCGCCACCCCGGAGGCCTGAATGTTTATCCTTTTAAGCTTGGAAAAGAGACCCTTAAACCCAGACTTGGACCACACACCCACTCCACAGATAGCAGATTGCTTTGCAACACTTGCTGTTAGCCACTGATTCCTTCCAAACCACTCATTGTTGAATTTGCAATTTCCAACTTGTTGTGTAATGTTTATGTCCAATGGCTGATGAGCACTGATATGTTTTATCTATAATTTCTCTTCATATGACAATGATTTGCCAGTAGATTGTTGACTTTTTTATTTTACCAGGCAGGTCAGTTAAGAACACATTCTTATTTTCAATGAGGGCCTAGGAATAGTGGGTTAACTGCCTTGTTCAGGAGCAGAACGACAGATTTTTACCTCGTCAACTCAGGGATTCGATCTTGCTACCCCTCTTCTTCCTCTTCGATCTTGCTAAGTCCAAAGCTCTAACGCCCCGGCTACCTGCTGACTTGATTCTTGATGATAACTGCTAGCTTGCTAGCTAAGATTTTGAAAGTACGATGATCACTCCAATCAAAGCTACTGTAGATATAATGTGATTTGATGTCATTTTATCTATGGCCTTGAGCCTTCTTGGATGGGCAGTTCTAATGTAACTCTATGGCAGCACCCAAAGGGGTTCTTGCCATAATATGGACTTGGTCTTTTACCAAATAGGGCTATCTTCTGTATACCAACCCTACCTTGTCACAACACAGCTAATTGGCTCAAACACATTAATTAAGAAGGAAAGAAATACCACAAATGAACTTTTAACAAGGCACACCTGTTAATTGAAATGGTTTCCAGGTGACTACCTCATGAAGCTGGTTGAGAGAATGCCAAGAATGTGCAAAGCTATCATCATGGCAAAGCCTGACTACTTTGAAGAATCTAAAATCTAAAATATATTTTGATTTGTTTAACACTTTTTTGGTTACTACATGATTCCATGTGTTATTTCATAGTTTTGATTTCTTCACGGTTTTTCTACAATGTAAAGAAAAACCCTTGAATAATTAGGCGTTTCCAAACTTTTCACTGGTACTGTATATATAACTGAGAATAAAAATACTAGGCAACAGGATAGATAATAAACAGTAGCAGCAGCGTATGTGATGAGTCAAAAAAAGGGTCAATGCAAAAAGTCTGGGCATCTATTTGGTTGACTATTTAACTAACAGAAAGTCAGTGTTAGTGTTAACTCACCAAGTTACAGACTTTGTACCTCTTATTAAAGCAGTCGCTAATTCCCTTGATTGGTTATTGACATCGTTACAGGACAGTCAGGATAGAGAAAACACAGTGATGTTTCAGATTATATCATATTTGTCCTGGGAGGGAGAACTCTCCAGAATAAAGTGGATAGAGATTTATATTATACTGACATCCTCTGGTGATGAATGATCAGTACAGACAACTGTTCCTTTGAGAAAGGGGAGAACGTCAATTGCACCTAAACACAAACCTTCATATTCCAGCCACTGTTACTAAGAATACCATGATCAATTATACAATGGATTTCGTGTGTGTTTTAGTCATATATTTTATATATATATATATATATATATATATATATATATATATATATATATATATATATATATATATATATATATATTGTTCTAATATGCTGGAGGGTGAGCAAAATATGATTGCTGGTTTTATTGTTTATGAATCTACATAGTACCATGGGTCGCATTAGCTTTCAGAAATCAGCATTTTATATTGAAAGTCAACAGTGGTATTTTGCGTTAATGAAGTGATTGGGGCGTGCAAGAACTAAAAGATGCATGGCCATCATATTTCTCAATGTTTATCGTAGAAAGAATTTAGCCAGATACATTTCCTAATGTTTTGTTTAAAGAATCTTGCATTTCAACTAGCTACCAGAGAAATACTAAACAGGAGGAAAGTACCGGACAAAATTAGTCTACAATAGTCTGCATATCAGTCAGAGCAAAAACATTTCATCCGAGTGTGGAAGTGAAACTAAAGCAAGACAAATTGTCATTTTACATGAATGATTTGGAGCGAACCGTGTCTGAAACCGAGCAGAATTTACAATAAGAAGCATTTTATAAAACGCAACAAAAGATGTAGCCTATTTTCTGCGTTGCATCTTTCCTTTTCTGCGTGACAAATGCGAATCCTGCGTTAACGCGACCCCTGATAATACTGTTACAAAGTCCTTAACGTTTCTTGGTAAACATCAACATAACTCATGTCCGTAGGTCATTGCAAGCTTAGAGGCATAAGGTTTGTGTGGTTTTCATTGTGGACGTTTTGAACAGGGGATGCGATTTATATATTATTATTTCTCTATGGCCTCTCTCTTTCTGTGTTGGTTTCAATATGTTCCCCCCTGTCTCTCTCAGTTGTGTCCCGGTGGTTTATTTTGAGGTCTTCTGCACAGCTGTTTTATCTGTGGGGCCAGAGTTAGAGCACCCCCTCCCCCTCTCCCTCTCTTACCCCCCTCTTCACGTTTCCTTTCCCCTCTGCTAGATCCTGGACCTTTTGGTAAGAAGCAGTTCAATATCTTCTGTGCGTTTGTTTGCAGATATTTGAGTTTTGGATGGTGTAGAATGAAATATTTTCATGGGTATATGTTTTCTGTCTTGTGCATTGTACGTTTGAATGTATTTAGGATAAGCTTACTTTTGGGGGGGAATGGGTGACTTGTCACACTCGTGAAGCAGTGCAATGTTTCTATCGTGATGGAACCTCTTGTTCTTTGGTATTTTATGAGAAGTTGTCAGCTACAGTATAGGCCAAATGCATTTTTACATGTCCCGTTGTATCAAATGAATGTTCTGTTCAAAGTTTTTCTTGGAATGGATTAGGAAGGCTATAGAAATAGATATGTCTTAATTTCTTCTGAGTAAATGTAAATTCTAACTCAGTTGGGTAGTCACTTAAGTACTTTGCTGGATATTTAAAGTTATGTTTTTAAGTGTCATTAATCTATCAAGTACTTTAACAAAAAATATTAGTGTACTACAATTTACAACAACAAGCTAAGATTGTGAAAAAAAATCAATAACATGCCCATATTAAGAAGTTCCTAAAATAGCATATGGGCCCAGGACAGGTGCCATGTGCTCGGACTACTCTGCTCTGCCTGTGAGTTGAGACTGAGTAGAGGGTATGCACCCAGGCAGCAGGCTAATTATATGCACATTAACAGGCCACAGTCAAGCACTATCAGACTTCGATAGGCAAACAGACAGTGGAGGTTGATAGATTATAAATTCCTCATCGACTTATGTCATGAAGGGTAATAAAATACATAAACAATAGAAAACAGTTTAAATAATATTGGAAAAGATTGTTTCAGCTATTCTGATAAAGATTGGTTTGACCTTGGCTTTTCTTATACAGCAGTATACAAAATTACTATTAGTATATAGCACTGCTTTTAATTTCCAAGCTTGAGAAACTAATCAGGGTGTTTTCATTGTGAGTGTGTGAAATAGGGCTATAAGATTCGTCTCATTAACCGTCATCCTTCACAGAAACATTGAACTTGAACAAGAATATGTCCATATTAGTTCAAGTAGTTCTAATTCTATGCTGTATTATATCATTATATCTTAGTGCAAGCCTTTCAGAATGGAGACATGTCAGGTGAGTGACCAGGTGGATCCAGCCCAGTGCCAGGGTCAGGTGGACCTGACAGAGGACCTGAGCAAGCAGCTAGAGGACATCATTAGTACCTACCAGGAGGCCAGTGAGGAGCCTGCTGAGCAGGAAGAGGTGGAGGAGGAGGTTCTGAAGGAGCAGGTCACCAAGACCTCCGCCAAGGACCAGAAACTTGAGAAGAAGATGCTGAAAAGCCTTGGTGGGTTGTGTGTTCTTCTTCATCTTTCTTCTTCTGTTCTATTTAGCATCCATTCAGCATCAATAGTTGTTAGTGTTACAGTGTATCAATAGTTTGTGTTATTAACTGTACACTAACATGATCTCTATTCAGGCAAAGAGGCCATGCTATTGATGCAGAGCTTGAACAAGCTCGGCACTCCAGAGCAGAAACTGGAGGCCATCATCAAGAAGCACGCTGATCTGGTGAGTGGACCATGCTGAATTATACACCGGAGGTAGTAGGCCGTGGTGTCCAGTAGAGAACTAGATGTGGTCTTTGCCCGTGTACATTTGTATCATCTGTTCATGCTATTTCCATGCACTGCTCGTTTCCCATGCTGTCCGTATTTGTGCTTTTGGTTCCATTGCTGAAAGAACATATCTATTTTCGTATTGATTTGTCCGTGCCATTTGACTTTGCACACAAGGTCAGAACAGCATATTGACTGCATGACAACTCGTGTATGAAGAACTTTATGTAGACTCAACGTTTTATATTATTCGTGGTGAAGCATATAGTTATATTTATCTAACTGGCTGCTAACCAGTACAATATCATTAGTCTACACCTATGCAGCAGTATTCGCTTATTCCGCACATATTTGTTTTGTGAAGAACAAAAATGATGTGTGTGTGTGTGTGTGTGTTGGTAGCTGGAGGAGCACCGGGGTGACCAGAAGCAGCTGAAGGTTCTGCAGAAGAAGCTTCTTCAGGTGATGAAGGAGAAGGACCAGCTTCAGAGTGAACACAGCAGAGCGGTTCTGGCCCGCAGCAAACTGGAGTCTCTGTGTAGGGAGCTGCAGAGACACAACAAGACACTGAAGGTGGGCCTCTCTTTGTAGCATATACTGTAGTACTATAGTACACAGATTGCTCTGTGTAACGTCCTAGGTGAGGCTCTCTTCTCACTGTTTACAGCCAACCAGACTTAATCAAATGCATATATCAAATACTAAACTGTGCTTGATTTCATATTCCCTATACAGTGGAACCAATGGAATAGTCCTGAAAGTTCAAACTCCAAGCTAAATCAAGCGCAAACTCCAAGCTCAAATACTGACCCAGGTCTGATGCAACAACCAGTGGTGCTCACTAAGTTAAAATTGTGTGGCATGTGTATGGTTAGGCTAGAGTTAGGGCTCTATTCAATTTGTTAAGCTGAAGCGCTACAGATTCCGCTGTTAGAAATGTAAAGGTCATTTCCGATTGAGCTGACATATGCAACATTTCCCCTGAATGCAGTCTCCACTCAAGCGGGAACATTGCCTTTAAATTTAAATGATGCTGTAAAGATGAACTTCCGGGATGCGGATTGAATAGAGCCCTTAGTATGTGCGTACACGGTCTATGTGTCTGCTTGTATGTGCAGCGACATTACAGTACATATTTCCTTGCATTATGAGTATATCTGTGAGTGTAACTTACTGTGCATCAGGTGTCTGTGAGTGTGAGATCAAGATTAAGATAACGTTATTGGTCAATTGCACACAAGGTCCAACCTAAATTTGACTTCCGCTTTTAACCCAACCCTTCCGAAAGACGCGCATACCTATAGAGGTTTTGGAGAGGTGCGGGGGCTGCCATACTGGGCGCTCGGGGAGCTGTTTTTGTGGGGGTTAAGTGCCTTGCTCAAGGGCACAACGACAGGCAATGGTGTCTAGGATTAGATACCAGGAACCCTCCGGTTGCTAGCTCACTTCCCAGCATTCTAGCTGGCAACCCATTGCTAGGCTACCTGCCACCCAACTAACTGCATCATCCTGTATAATGTGATCATGCAGGAGGAGACCCTCCAGAGGTGCAGGGAGGACGACCTGAAGAGGAAGGACATCACCACTCACTTCCAGAGCACGCTGACGGACATCCAGGTCCAGATCGAGGAGCACAGTAACCGCAACACCAAACTCTGTCAGGAGAACAGCGACCTGGCAGAGAAACTCAAGAGCCTCATCTCCCAGTACGACGCAAGAGAAACGGTATGGGGCCTTGTTACAGACGCTCCGGACTGGAGTTTGTAGTGCAGTTTAAACTGAATGTGTTTATTAATATCAACATGCTATAATAATCATATATTTATTTTGTATAGCGTTTTTCAATACAATGAGAATCTTAAAGATGCTTTAAAACAATAAAACAAATGTTACTATGTGCGTCTCTCTAACATACGATATGTCACAAACACATTTCAAATTCCTTAGCCACGGCATTCAGTACTCAACTGAGATAGAGACCCCCTCATTATTGACCACAACAGGCCCATGCCACACCAGGAGTCACTGTGTGACAACAACAAAAACTTGCTCCTCCATGATTCGAGACTCAAGAGCATGCTCAGTTGTTAATTTGTCTCATCTTACGTTTCCTTTTTAGTAATTTAGCAGTGCATTAATCTTAAGATAGCTGACTCTGGGTTCGCGCCCAGGCTCTGTCGTAACCGGCCGCGACCGGGAGGTCCATGGGGCGACGCACAATTGGCCTAGCGTCGTCTGGGTTAGGGAGGGCTTGGTCGGTGGGGATGTCCTTGTCTCATCGCGCACCAGCGACTCCTGTGGCGGGCCGGCCCAGTGCGCGCTAACCAAGGTTGCCAGGTGCACGGTGTTTCCTCCGACACATACACATTGGTGCGGCTGGCTTCCGGGTTGGATGCGCGCTGTGTTAAAGAAGCAGTGCGGCTAGGTTGGGTTGTGTATCGGAGGACGTATGACTTTCAACCTTCGTCTCTCCCGAGCCCGTACGGGAGTTGTAGCGATGAGACAAGATAGTAGCTACCACAACAATTGGACACCACGAAATTGGGGAGAAAAAGGGGTAAACATTTTTACAAAAATACAAAAAATCTTAAGATAGCTAGGTGAGACAACCACACATCACAGTCATAGTAAGGTAAATGTTCTTCAATCAAGTAGCCATCAGCAAAGTCAGTGCTAGTAAGGAAAGACAAGTGTGAGTGTTTGTGCAAAGAAGTAGTTTTTTTAGGTTGTTTTTTTTCACAGTGTTGTTAGTGTCTGATGAGCTTGGCTCTGTTCATCTCCTCTGCATAAATGTCATAGTTCTCCTTTCAAGTAAAAATGTTACCACTAGCAATATACCAATGATTAATACTAGCCCTTGGCTCCTGTCTTACCGTGGTTGTTGCGTCAAACGTGTAATGTTCGTCTCAGTGAAAGTGACCCAGTCTCCCTCGTCTTACCTTGCAGAACCTGGAAAAGGTATTCAAACATCGAGACCTGCAGCAGCAGTTGTTGGAAACCAAACTTGAACAGGCAAACATATTCATTAAAGAGGGAGAGGAGAAGCACAAGCGAGAGAGGGATCATGTAAGTTAGCATCTTTCAGCAAGTCTGGACTGGCTTAATTGATTTTATACAATTTAAGATATTTTATTCATATGTGTTTGTTATGTAAGAGTTTAATCACATGTTCAGTACATGTTTTAATACTGTATGAAATATGGATCAGTGCATGGAATAAGTTAGACACTGACATCAAATATTTTTGAGAAATTCCATTCAGTGACAAAGCAAATAATTATTAACTGATTTATTTTTTATAAATTGTATTTCTCCAAAGTTGATAAATAAGGCGGCACAGTCACAGGTGAAGGTGCAGATTCTGAAAGAACAAGAGGAAGGGATGCAGGCCCAGGTAAATGGAGACGGTCTCTGTCTGTCTGTCTGCCCGGCCCCCTCCCCTCGTATTTTTGTCTGTAATGTATTTTTCCTTGTGTGTCGGACTGTGTAAGACTAGCTGTCACCATTGACGTCGGCTAATAGGGATCCTAATAAAATACAATCAAAATCTCTTGTCTCTCTCTCTCCGGGTCTGTCTCTATATTTTACAAACTTAACTTTCCCATTTCTCCCCCCAGTTGTCCATGTACTCTGAGAAGTTTGATCAGTTCCAGGGGACTGTGTCGAAGAGCAACGGAGTGTACGCCAGCTTCAAACAGGACATGGATAAGGTAGCCTAAGTCTTGTTCTCCGTATATTACTATCTCCTTATCTGTAATCTTATGTGGTCAATTTTGTTGCCATGGCACAAATACATTCCCTTTGTTTACTCTTCGATTTAACTGACAAACTTTCAAATGGGATGGGTTTTTGTCTTGTAGATGACCAAGAGAATGAGAAAGCTGGAGAAGGAGTCTATTCAATGGAAAAGCCGTTTTGAGGGCTGCAACAAGGCTCTTATTGATATGCTCACAGACGTAAGATACCATACACATGGCGTACAGTTTTCACCCATTTTTTGAATGTTACTTTTACGTTCACGCTCTGTCATAAACATGATGATAGACAAACAAGCAACAGAGTTAAATATGACTCTTCTTTGACTCATGGTGGAGATAGTGGCTGCATACCAAATGCACCCTATTCCCTAGTGCCCTACGCTTGACCATAGCTGTGTTGACTTTATGCACTATATAGTGAATAGGATACCATTTGGAATAATACCTATGAGTGATCTTTATGAATATCAGTACTGATTTTCACCCTGTATATTTCTACTCCGTTCAGAAAACCCTGAAGGAAAAGGAGTTTGAGCTGTTCACCCTGAAGACCCAGAAGCTGGAAAAACTGTGCCGGGCGCTGCAGGAGGAGAGGAACAGTCTCTCTCATAAGCTCCAGGAAGCAAATCCAGCGGCTGCCACCAATGTAGCGGAGATGAAAGAAAATGAGACAAAGGAGAACCCAGAGGTACCTGCTGCTGAGAAGCCCATTGAGACACCCTCTGAAAACCCCTCGAAAGAAAGCCCTACTCTCAAAGTACCTGTTGCTACAGAAACCCTCGCAGTTGTAACTCCTGCTCCGGAAAAACCTGCTCCTGCAACACACCTGACCAGCGAGCTGGATAACCTGAAGGCCCAGAAGTCCCGTCTGCAGGAGATTCAAATGTCGTTCACCCTTTCCAACATTGTGCCACCTGAGTTCTTTGACCACGACGAAGAGGAGGAGACCACCACAGAGCCACATGGACACAGGGAGGCCCCAGAGGCCAGTAGTGAGGCCAGCAAGACCCCAGAGGAACATCACATAGAGGGGTGTAATGGAGACAAAATGACAGAGGAGACCACTGGCCCTTTTTCTTCTTCTTCTGCAGCAGCTGAAGGACACGAGGCCCAGGAGCAGAGAGATAGGGAACTGGAGACAGTTGACTAGACTATGGTGTAGTTACAGTAGGTTACAATCAGAGATGAAGAACATGAAGTGATCATAACTTATTTGACTGGATTTTTTAAGAATAAACAATAAAAACGTGCTCTTGTTGTCTTCTTTCTATGACTCCATGTTAGAAGAGAAGCTGAGAAAGGGGAGTTGTATAAATGGGAAGCCTAACACTGGATTGATTAGGAGTTGTATATCTTGTATTTATTACACATCTTTGCTAGTAGTTAATCATTAATCATACAACATGGCTGAGAAAGAGACAGATGCGAAGACTTATGCGAAAGCTTTGACAAGTTTTGTTGAAAATGGAAAAGCCCTATTGGAACTCGCTGAACAGGAGAGCAAAGAGGGTAGGTTGTGTGCTAGGCCTACAGCTAGCGCTATCTGTTAAAGTTTCATGATTCATTCCTGCTCAACATGGACAATATGTGGAAGGCTAATGAGCTGTTGGCAAATGGCAACAGTAAGTTAAAGTCAGCAATGTCCTAAAAAGAGGTTATGATTGTTAATTAAATAAACATATATCATTTATAGGACTTCTGCAAGACTACATCAGGAAGAAGATCCGTATTGAACTGGACCAATCACTACTGGGACTTATTCCAGCTGGGGCAAGGTTATTCACGAGGTTCTGTATTACATTAACAAGTTATTAACCCTTTACAATCTGTTTATAAGCACATATTGGCTGTCAAACTGATCGTCTTTCAGGCCCTGAAAATATACCCTGGAAATAACGCAAAATCTAGCCTATATAGATTCAATGATTATTATTGGAAATGACTACCAAATATGTTTGCAAACAATGAAAGACGTTGATTATTATACACCGCCAGCATGTCAGTGAAGAAGAAAAAGGACGCTGATGAACTATGGAAGAGAAGCTACCAGTAAGACATATAGCAAAGCTATGTTTCCCAATCCAAACCATTGACTTTTGAATGTCAACACCTTTGTGAGATCAACTTTATTAGAGCCAATGTCTTCAGTAATAATTAACTGTTTACCTCATTAGATTAACCTTTGAACAGCTCGTACAGAAGTTACACAGTTATTGTTCTCTCTCTAGATGCGCTGAATTGCAGGATGCTGTTGAGGACTTCTTGCAGCTGGGAGTAAGCTGATATGGCTGTTGCTAGGCCTGTGTTTGATATTACTTGCATGATTCTGTGTAAAAACTCTTGTGTATTAGCTTAGCAGGTTAGCGTTTTTTTCTTGCTCTGGAGGCAGCTACCGCGCATTAACACTTCCTTCTGCCGACATCCACTGGATGTGCTTGGTAATAGGTGCAGTGGGATAGTTTTCTGGAGTACTTGGACAAAGAGCTACATCTGGGTGATAGAATCTTTGGTCAAGAGCCACAAGTAAAATGCCTGTCGCCTGACATACCCCTCATTGATGCCCAGACTGGAGGGTGAGTTTGATGATTTTGTCTTACATGGCATCTTCTTTGTGATAGACAATAGGTCAAACCAGGGTATTAACTTCTGCCTGTCAGAAGTGACGTATTTCCTCTGTCTCTCTGTCTTTGTTTCAGAACTCTGACGTTAGGGAAGTACCTTGGGAGAGGTGAGAAAGTGCTACTTGTGTTGATCCGTCAGTTCTCCTGCCTCCTCTGTCGAATCCATCTGAAAGATCTGGAGGCCCATAAGGTGAGCCATGTGTTGACAGTTGGTTCTAAGGTTTATGACACACGTAGTTGACTCTTCTCATCAGCATTAGTTCTCTGTGCATAGCCCATAACCTTTATGGATACACAGAACTGTGATAAAGAAAGAATATGCACGTCCATATTCAGGTGCTGGACAGAAAATAACATATTCAAGTTGAGGCCATTACACAGAGCCCTGTGCCTTGTGTTGCAGATTGCCCTGGATGCATGTTCAGTGCAAGTGGTGGTGGTGTCATTTGGCTGCAGAGAGGGGGCGTTGCATTGGCTGGCGGAGACAGGTTGCCAGTATGACATGGTGTTAGACCCACACAGGAAGGTTAGAGTTACCAGGCAAATTGATTGATTTAGAACGAGGCACCACTTCCTGATACTTGTCTGACTGAAATTATTTATGTTATACATACTATATAGTGCATGTCCTACTACTATTAATTTACAATGCACTATAAACAGTCATGTTATGTCGGGGGATTGCAGGTGTACAGCGCTTTTGGCTTGAGAGCATCTCTAAAGAAAGTGTTGAACTTCAACAACATGCTCCTCTACGCTGAATACGTTGTGGCAAACCTGGAGTTTCCAAAAGGTCTGCCGTCTATAGAAGATGATATGTTTCAGGTGTGGTTGTGAGATGATCAGACACATAAAGAATACATTCACTAAGGAGTGTACTTTTATGGTTATATTTTTGCTCATTCTGTTTTCCATGTTTTCTCAGCTCGGAGGAGACTTTGTCCTGGATGACCAGGGGAGGGTGCTGTTCTCTCACTGCTGTGACAGCCCTATAGACAGACCTGCTGTAGAGGACATACTGAAAGCCCTATAGAATGACCTGCAGTAGAGGACATGCTGGGTGCCATTCAGAAGGGATACCCAAACCTGTCAGGTTCAACATTATGTAAAATGACCTCATCTCATCTGATACAGAAATGGCTTTATCACAGGGAGATATCAGCTATAGACTATTGCCCTCAAATTCTTCCCCCCTCTAATCAGGGACTGATTTAGACCTGGGACACCAGGTGGGTGAAATTAATTATCAGGTTGTAGAACAGAAAACCAGCAGTACTCCGGTCAACCATAGGGTAAGATTTGAATACCCTCTGGACTGAGATTATATTAGCCGCTCTCTTTCAATAGCTGCTGTACAACTCTGGCACTGGAGACTATAGTCCAGGGGTATTCAATCTTGCCCTACGAGGTTACTTCTGGTTTTCTGTTCTACTAATTGCACCCACCTGCTGTCCAAGGTCTAAATCTGTTCCTGATTAGAGTGGGAAGAATTTTTAAAAAACAGTGGAACTGGCTTTAAGTTCTAGATTTGAATTTGAAGCAAATCTTACATGCTCTAACAATCTATTAGAAGACTCTAGCTACACACTAACAGCTGATCAATCGAGAGAAACCTTATATGATATTCCCTAATTTCTTGTGAATTATGATTTTTATTGGTTTCCAATGAGATTTCTTATTATTTGCTTGCTGTTGTAGACCTGTTTGAAAGTGTTTCGGCTGGCGTAGATGTCGGTGATGTCACCATATGCTCTAACTTTGAGCTTAGTTCTTCTACGAACTGGGGCTACAAAATGTGGTACATAAGGTGCAAGCGTGCAGCACAGTTTTGATGATGTTGCTTAAATTCATGATTACACATAACCTACAGCACCAGTAACTAATATATTATTAAAGGCACTGCAGAAGAGGAGTTCACCTTATGGACATTCTTGGAAAGCACCCCCATGTCACTGCAATAGACACAAAGAGAAATAGTGTACTATTAAGGACCATAACTTGACTTCTTCACTTTTAAAAGGGCTAACTGCAGCAAAGATGGTGGATAAATGTTCACTCAGGCCATTTACCGTTGTCTACTTAAGGGGGTGGCTTAATGATGATTATATGATGTATATGTAATTGTATAGACATACAATAAAATTACCTAGGTGCATCAGCTCAACATTCTCAACACTACACTCTAATGGACATTTTGTCAAATGCAACCAGAAAGACCCCTCAATTTCAATGACTGTTTTATTGTCATCAGAGTCAAATACAGCAAAATAAACGTTTTTAATTTTGGTGAGGTAATATCTTTCTAAGTAAAATAATTGTACATGCTGTCTTACCCACTTCATACGTATATACTGTATTCTAGTCATGGCCCATCCTGTATAACTACTGCTGTAGATACCTTTTTCTATTAATATACTGTCTTCATTTCTTTATTTTTTATTTTGGGGATTATTTGAATATTGTTGTGCACCTGCAAAAACATATGCAAATCTATATTTGCGACCAATAAACTTTGATTTGAAAATGCAGCAATGCTAGCTTTCACTAGCAAGCTAGCTGATATCAGATTTGAGTCAAATGAAATTTACCATTTGATCATATTTAGAAAATGTATTTCTGTTAAGAAAACATTTATTTCATAATCCCATCCCATCCCCCCCCCCCCCCCCCCCCCCCCAAAAAAAAACTATTTCTCCATTAAAATGATCTATAGGAGTCAATAGGCAATTGGCATAAGGGGACATTGTTCAAATTAGTAATTTCAGTTCACAATTACATCCCATTACAAAATAATGGGATGTAATATCTAAATATCCTGAATATCCTTGCTTATTTATTTTTATAACCTTAACATTATTTACCTCAGAACGCTATGCCATTTTACTTACCATTATGCATCTGTTCTCATGGCCCTATGTTCCCTCAACCTATGTTCCCTCAGCCCTATGTTCCCTCAGCCCTATGGCTCTTTGCATTTTTTACCTTAAACTGAGGCTTTGGTGGTGGGTCACCTCCTCCCTGCGCCTGCCGGCCCAGTCGCACACATCCCGCATGGTAAGCCTATTTTATTGGTACAGTCGGTTTCCGCCTCATCTCTGCTGTAACACTTCGAAATCGGGTTCTGCTCACCATTCCCGCCTCTGGTGGTTGCACATGGTCATGAAACTCGAGTACTCGAGTATTTGGATATGCATCTTCATCATCGAACATGTCGTCCATCTTGCTCTGCAGTTCTTTCGCTAGCACCTCCTCTGAATGTTTTTTTTTTAAACATTTTTTTAAAATTATTATTATTTTTAAAATTAATTTCAAATCAATACATAAAGCACATGAGGGAACACAAGCATACATGGATTACAAACAATAGACAATCAAGCTAGGGGGTACAATATCACATTACAATTACACAAGGACCTTAAGGGACATGCATATACTTACAATTCTAACAGCTTTTTTGTTAGTAGAGCATTTAACCGTCTTAAAATACAGTTCAATTTCTTTTTCTAGGGTACGAAAATGTGGTTTTCTGTTTGTAAATTTACATTTGTGTATATGAAATTTGGCCAAAAGAATAATGAAATTAATTACATAAAAATGATTCCGCTTATTTCTATTGTATGTAAAGAATCCAAACAGTACATCTCTCCACAATAGTGTAAAATCTTCATAAATGTGTTCAATTATAAACCTACTGATGTCGTGCCACAGTTTTCTTACATGCATACAATGCCAAAAAATATGCACAACTGTTTCTGGGTGGTCATTACAAAAGGAGCCATTTGAGTTGATGTTTTCCTTAAACTTCTTCATATAGTGGTTGGCAGGATAATATTTATGAATAATTTTAAAGGAAACTTCCTTAATTTTGTTAAGGTATGTGTGTGGCAACATCCAAACTTTTTTCCAACAGATATTCTCAATAAATCCATTCCAATAAGGCATGACATAAGGTATAGCCTCCTCTGAATGTTGTCACCCCTCGTTTGGTGCCGGTGATACCTGAAGTGTGCATACTCATTTAAAAAAAAATCTTTGCTCGAAAAACGAGAGAAAAGCACCAATAGTAATGTTTGTCAATTTTGAGACGCCATAGTCAAAATAGTCAGAATTAATCTAAGATAACTCAAGAAATCTTTCATTCATTGTAAAGTTTTTGCTGGGGAGATCTTAGTCACACAATTTGACATCTAACTAAGATGTTTGGTGCAGTATTTCTCAATGAAAACATGTGCATGAAAATGAGTCGTCTCTCGTTGAACGACAACAAAGACTTTATTGAAGAATCCCTACTCTTGACCAATCACCAATGAAGGGGCGTAGACTTCGACTACGGACTTCGGATTGCCTCAATACAATTTGTGTCTTCATTTCTTTATTTTTATTTAGGGGATTATTTGAATATTGTTGTGCACCTGCAAAAACATATGCAAATCTATATATGCGACCAATAAACTTTGATTTGAAAATGCAGCAATGCTAGCTTTCACTAGCAAGCTAGCTGATATCAGATTTGAGTCAAATGAAATTTAACATTTGATCATATTTAGAAAATGTATTTCTGTTAAGAAAACATTTATTTCATAATCCCCCCCCCCCCCCCAAAAAACAAAAAAATTCTCCATTAAAATGATCTATAGGAGTCAATAGGCAATTGGTATAAGGGGACATTGTCCAAATTAGTAATTTCTGTCTGAACAGCTGAAAAAACTCCACAAAAAGTAATCATAATATATGCATGAACTTCCGAATTGTTTTTGGCTTGGAAGAATGGGAACGCCTTAAGTCGCTCTACATACAAAACGAGGCAACAGTGATACAAAACAGGGCAACGGTGTGCTTTAGGACCATGCAGACGCCTCATTACTAGACTCAGCTAAGGTCTAGAATTTAGGGAATGATTTGTACTAAATACAGTACAATGCTCTTAGTTTCAGAGATGTTCAGGACCAGTTTATTACTGGCCACACATTCCAAAAGAGACGGCAACTCTTTGTTAAGGGTTTCAGTGACTTCATTAGCTGTGGTTGCTGATGCGTATGTATTTGAATCATCAGTATACAAGGACACACATGTTTTGTTTAATGCCAGTGGCAGGTCATTGGTAAAAACAGAAAATAGTATTTGCATTGTGTCCAGCCAACCCCCACTCTCTGTTTATCATCTATGCATAGTCACTTTAACTATACCAAGCTTATGGGTCTGCTGTCAGAACCCGAAAAGGCCGCTTTACCACTCTTAGGTAGACAAATTACTTTGTCTTCCCTCCAGGCCTAAGGACAAAGACTTTCCTCTAGGCTCAGATTAAAGATATGACAGATAGGAGTGGCTATAGTGTCAGCTATAGCCATCCTCAGTAGCTTTCCATCGAAGTTGTCAATGCCAGGAGGTTTGTGATTATTACTTACAAGCCCTTAACCGACAATGCAGTTCAAGAACGAGTTAAGAAAATATTTACTAAATAAACTAAAGTGAAAAATAATAAAAAGTAACACAATAAAATAACAATAACGAGGCTATATACAGGTGGTACCGGTACTGAGTCAATGTATGAGGGTACAGGTTAGTAGGTATGGGTAAAGTGACTATGCATAGGTAATAGACAGCGCGTAGCAGCAGTGAAAAAATTAATGGGGGTGTGGGGGAGGGGGGGTCAATGTAAATAGTCCGGGTGGCCATTTGATTAATTATTCAGCAGTCTTATGGCTTGGGGTAGAAGCTGTTAAGGAGCCTTTTGGTCCTAGACTTGGCGCTCCGGTACCGCATACCGTGCAGTAGCAGAGAGAACAGTTTATGACTTGGGTGACTGGAGTCTTTGACAATTGTCTGGGCCTTCCTCTGACACGCCTAGAATATAGGTCCTGGATGGCAGGAAGCTTGGCCCAGTGATGTACTGGGCCGTACGCTTTACCCTCTGTAGCGCCTTACGGTAATGCAACTGTTTCTTTCATTATTTGTTTTTTCTATGCATGAATATGATGGCTCATTGTTCATTGTTGGCATTTCCTGCCTAAGTTTGCCCACCTTGCCAATGAAGTAATCATTAAAATAATTGGCAATATCAAATGGTTTTGTGATGAATAAGCCATCTGATTCGATGAAAGATGGAGATCAATTTGTCTTTCTGCCCATAATTTCATTTAAAGTACTCCAACGTTTTTTTCCATTATTGTTTATATCATTGAGCATAGCTTCATAATACAGTTTCTTCATTTTGTTTAGTTTTGTCAGCTAGTCAGATGTTCAGCCAGACTTATTAGCAACTCCTTTTGCCCCATCTCTTTCAACCATACATTATTGAATTTCCTCATCAATCCATGGAGCCTTAACAGTTCTAACAGTCAGTTTCTTAACAGGTGAATGTTTATCAATAATTGCAAGAAGCAATTTAATAAATTCATCAAGTGTGGCGTCTGGATGCTGCTTATTAATCACATCAGACCAACAAATATTTTTCACAGCAAAATATTTAGTATGATCTCTTATACACTATTTTAAACCCAACTTTTGGAACTTTGGCTTTCCTTGATATAGCCACTATTTTGTGATGCGCACTGCATCCAATGGGTATGGATACAGCTTTATAACGAAGTTCTACAGTATTAGTAAAAATGTGATCAATGCATGTGGATGATCTTGTTCCTGTAGTGTTTGTAAACACCCTGGTAGGTTGATTAATAACCTGAACCAGATTACAGGAACTGGTTACAGTGAGAAGCTTCCTCTTGAGTGGACAGCTTGATGAAAACCAGTCAATATTCAGGTCCCCAAGAAAGAAGGCCTCTCTGTTTAGATCATATACACTATCAAGCATTTCATACATACTATTTACATACTGACTGTTAGCACTTGGTGGCCTATAGCAACACCACAAAGGAAAATGCTTTAGATGAGCCAAGTGAACCTGCAACCGCAACACTTCAATAACATTTGACATAAGATCTTCTCTAAGCATTACAGGGATATGGCTCTGAATAAAAGCAGCAACACCTCCCCAATAAGCATTTATGTATCTTCTATAGATGTTATATCCTTGTATTGCTACTGTTGTATCACCAAATTAATTCTCTAAGTGTCACGATCGTCTTCCTCCTCGTCTGAGGAGGAGTAGTTGGAAGGATCAGAGGACCAAAATGCAGGGTGGTATGTGCTCATCGTGAATTTAATGAACAGAGAACACTTGAACAAACTATACAAAACAACCGTGAAGCTATAATAAGAACTGTGCTGACACAACTAACATAGACAATCACCCACAACGGCAAAACAGGCTACCTAAATATGGTTCCCAATCAGAGACAACGACTAACACCTGCCTCTGATTGAGAACCATATCAGGCCAAACACAGAAACAGACAAACTAGACATTCAACATAGAATGCTCACTCAGATCACACCCTGACCAAACAAAACATAGAAACATACAAAGCAAACTATGGTCAGGGCGTGACACTAAGTGAGTCTCAGAATTGGCTAATATATTCATGTTATCTGATGTTAGCAAGTTATTGATGTCATGAACCTTATTTCTAAGGCTACATATATTAAGATGGGTAATTTTCAGCCCTTTCCTGGGTAGAGACAGACATAATACTGAAAAGAGCAAACAAAGCAAAAGAAAAGCATATACATTCAGCAGTCCATTCATAAATTGGTGTGTGTGTGCTGCATTGTTGAAGCTACAAACCCATAGGCTTGGTTCTCCCATCCCTTCTTACCCCTGAACTTATTTAGGCTTGCCATAAAAAAGGGGTTGAAAACTTATTGACTCAAGACATTTCATATTTTCATTTTTAAATTGAATTTGTAAGAATTTCTAAACATAATTCCACTTTGACATTATGGGGTGATTATTTAGGCCAGTGACACAACATCTCAAATGAATCCATTTTAAATTCAGGTTGTAACACAACAAAATGTGGAAATATGTGAATACTTTCTTTTTTTTTTTCATTTTTTTTTTTTTTTCACATCGCACGAGCAACAGCGGTTTATATTTTTCATTACAACCGGAACACAACGTAAATAGCCTGTTATTTCAGGAAGTGCTTTTGTTTGTTCCCCTCAGAATAGCTTGGAAAATTGGTCTGGGACTGTCTATTGTATCACGTGTTACAGTGTATTTTATAAGAGCCCCTTAATATAGAGCACAGCCCAATCCCCTAGCCATTGGCAGGGCTGGTTAATATAGAGATCCAAATGCATCCTTTCAACCAGTACAGGAACCCCCTCAACCACCATCGTCCCTCCCAATGTAATGGTGGGTGTCAGCATGTGAAATACAGCCAGACTCTTTTACTGGGCTATAATAGAACCACTCCTATGGAAAGCTCAGTGTCCATGGCAAGACCTAGATAGACAGATAGCCTGGACAGAATAGCCCAGACAGCCAGAAGAACCTCATCCCAAACCAGGCCTAGTATCACTGCCAATATACAGTACCAGTCAAAAGTTTGGACACACCTACTTGAATACTTTCTAAGTATGTGAATACTTTCTTAAAGTACTGTATTTAGTCCTGTGAGTTTACATATAGTCAGTGCAAGATAGGGTCCATGCAGATAATCCGGGTAACCATTTAATTAACTATTTAGTATTCTTATGGCTATTTAGCAGTATTTTGACTTGGGGGTAGAAGCTGTCTTGGAGCCTGTTGGTCCGAGAGCCAATGCTCCGGCAGCGGTTGACGGATGGTATCAGAGTGAACGGTCTATGGCTTGGGTGGCTGGAGTTTTTGGCAATTTTTCAAGTCTTGATCTGACACGATAGAGGTCCTCTGGATGGCAGGTAGCTCGGCCCCAGTGATGCACTGGGCTGTCCGCACCACCCTCTATTGTGCTTTGCGGTCGAGGGTGTTGCATTTGCCATACTAAACGTTGACGCAGCCAGTCAAGATGCTCTTGATGGTGCAGCTGTAGAACTTTTTGAGGATTCGAGGGCCCGTGCCAAATCTTCTCAGCCTCCTGAGGGGGAAGAGACGCTGTCATGCCCTCTTCACGACTGTGCGGGTGTGTGTGGACTATGTTAAGTTCTTAGTGATGTGGACGCTACTGGTGCAGGGGTCAGCTGTTTGTTCACCTGCCTGCCATTGCTAATAACCTATACACAACTGCCAGACTACAGTGAGGGTAAAAAGTATTTGATCCCCTGCTGATTTTGTATGCTTGCCCACTGACAATGAAATGATCAGTCTATAATTTTAATGGTAGGTTTATATGAACAGTGAGAGACAGAATAACAACAACAAAATCCAGAAAAACGCATGTCAAAAATTTTATAAATTGATTTGCATTTTAATGAGGGAAAATAAGCAAAGACAAAAAAAAACCTTGCTCACCAGAATAATCGATAGAATGAATGCTTCAACCTAGTTGACATTGGTAAAGTTTTGTTTTCTCTTTCCTCTTTCATCTCTGCTTCTCTCATGCAGCAAAGACATTTAGGGACTGAGGAGAAAATGCAATAACATTTTGTTTTAACTGAAACTAACAGCTGTTAAAACGACCCAACATGCTTTAGATAAGATTTTAGTTGACTTGGATGGATATTTGATGTGGTTGAAATACTATCAGCTTTAATGTTGCTGATTACCTCAAATACCTCGACACCGGTGCCCCCGCACATTGACTCTGTACCGGTACCCCCTGTCTATAGCCTCACTATTGTTATTTTACTGTTGCTCTTTAATTAATTACTTTTATTTCTTATTTTTTGTAGGTAGTTTTCGTAAAACTGCATTGTTGGTTAAGGGCTTTTAGGTAAGCATTTCACTGTAAGCTGTTGTATTCGGCGCATGTGACAAATCAAATTGGATTTGGTTTAATTTGATAAATATAGCAGCTTTATGTCTCAGATGAAATCATTTTTTCCCTCATCAATCTTCACACTATACCCCCAAAATGGAGCTGCAGTCCAAACCGTTCAGACGCTACAGATGTTTTCCCGAGAAGACCGATTTTCAGGATGTCTCACAGTCTGACAAACACCGCTCTCGCTCTGCCACCTTTTACCGCAGATGTGGAAGGGCGATATCGGCGGGTGCGGTGGATTGAGACACAGCCCATGCAAAAAAAACATCTCTCTTGCTTAAACAGATGGATTTTGATGGGGATGTTTTTATTACGTTAATTAGATGTCCTCGGGGGCGCGGCCATTGTAAGCCAAGGTTAAAAATCCGTCTTTAATCTTTAAACTGATTGAAGTGGATATAACAGGTGACATCAATAAGGGGTCATAGCTTTCACCTGGTCAGTCTGTCATGAAAAGAGAAGGTGTTCCTAATGTTTTGTACACAGTGTAGATATGATACGTGAATGGATTTGTAATGCATTGTTTTCTCTTTATTCCCCTGTTCTCTCTCTAAGGTTCAAGAGCACCGTTGATTTTCAAGGGCTGGTTCTACGCCTGGGGATCACAGGATACAATTTCTTCCTGAATGTATTTATCTCTGCAGCTGTGGAGCTGCTCACTGGTCTCATCTTCAACTGCTGGTGGACAGGGTGGGATGGAGACCCCTCATGGCTGTCTCCAACTTCATATGAGTCGCCGCCTGCCTCATAGTCCCCTTTGTTTCAGTAGGTGAGTAGGTGTAAGTCTTTTTATTTGTTGGAGAATCCTTTTCCCGTATTTACCTATTTGATTTAGAACAGCTCCTAATGTAGATGTATGGGTACGGTAGCAGAATGGAGAACGTGGCTGGGGTTCCACTTTGCTCTTGGTGGTGGCAATTCAAACTGAATAGTGAGGTTAACCAATTTAACTCAGTTACCCATTTCCGACGATAACTGACATGGGAAAGCTGATCAGAATAGATTCATGTTGAAATGAGAGCTGCTTTTTCCCCTTTTATGGATGATCATTTTTCACTCTTTCTTTTTGATCTTTTACTGTAATTTTGAGATTGTCTGTTGTAATCCCATCATAAAAATGCTGGGATGACCATTCTGCTTCATTTGGCCATTACAAATATATATTATGTAGTTTACCACCCTGCATCCCATTGCTGGCTTGCTTCTGAAGCTAACCAGGGTTGGGCCTGGTCAGTCCTTGGATGGGAGGCCAGATGCTGCTGGAAGTGGTGTTGGAGGGCCAGTAGGAGGCACTCTTTCTTCTAGTCTAAAAAAATGCCCCAGGGTAGTGATTGGGGACACTGCCCTGTGTAGAGTGTTGTCTTTTGGGTGGGATGTTTAAATGGGTGTTCTGAGGTCATTAAAGATCCCATAGCACTTATTGTAAGAGTAGGGGTGTTAACCCTGGTGTCCTGGCTAAATTTCCAAGCTGTCCCTCATACCATCACGGTCACCTAATCATCCCCAGCTTACAATTGTCTCATTTCTCCCCTGTAACTATTCCCCAGGTTGTTGCTGTAAATGAAAATGTGTTCTCAGTCAACTTACATGGTTAAATAAAAATCTATTCAACCTTTTCTTTTCATCTTCCTACAGACTGTGTGGCTGATGAACCCCATAGCGATCATTGGTCAGGCTGTTGCCATTGGAATCGAGACTGAACTTTGCCAACTCTAAGCTGTATCCAACACCTCTCAGCAAATAATAAAATGAAACTCATTAATGCTGCTTAATTCTGTTTTCACAACCTGGATTACATACTGGTAGTAATACATGCAGTAACATACAATAATAAGGTATTATACTACATATATTGTGTAAACACATGATATGACGTAGTGTACTCTATATTGAGGCTCATATTCAGTAACGTTTTTTTTTTTTACACTGAGTATACCAGACATTAGGAACGCCTTCCTAATTTTGAGTTGCATGAACACTAAAAGTTGTCGAAGCCGTATTCACCTGGTCAGTCTATGTCATGGAAAGAGCAGGTGTTCTTAATGTTTTGTATACTCAGTGTATATTCAGCTCATATTTCTGCATTTCAGAACTGTCGGCTACACTGCTTGATAATACTGTACCATGTGTATCTGTAGGTGTCATGTCTGTGCTGTACAATGGACTGACAATTTGCCTGAGACCATAGAAGACGTGGAGAACTTGAATGGTTGTGTTAGTTTGTCTTAGTCGCTTAATATGCCCATTCTGCATTACCAGGAGATACAAACAAAACACAAAAAGGAAAAGACTCCAACAGAGAGGACTACATCATGTAAACTATTTCATATATTTGTGTAAATTATACACAGTATTACACAATTTTTTCGGTTACTCAGTGAGGCTTGGGAGGAAGAAAAGCAACATGTAGAGTAGGAGGAAGAGAATAACAAAAAATAAACACTTGTCTTTCAAACACTGTTTATAACATCATGAAATATTTGTTTCAAACCATAAGAATTGTGTTTAATGCACACTATTTTATGATGAGAATAAACATTGAAAGTCATTTTTTACAGTAAAACTTTCTGGAAAATACTACTGATGGGATACAAAAGCATTTTCAACATCCAGACGACAATAGCATATTTTTTTAAAAAGAACATTTAATTGGTTGTTCATGTATATTAGGATCTTTGTTCCATTGTGAGTTGTCCTGTAAGCTTCAAGAGCAGCAACAAAAGCTGCCCTACATTAATGATCTGGTTGAATGGGCTGGATTGATGACCTGTAAACCTACATTCTAGTGGAAATCACAGATATGCATGAGAAGTGGAATCCACTCAAGCGTGATCACTTCCTGGACCCCACTAAAAGAGGGTGGAATGCACTCATACGTACTGTAGCAAGCTGGGGCAGAGTTCTAGGGTTCAGGGAATACCCATAGCCTATAAATCATGCAACTATCTTCATGATCAATCTCAATGATTTAACTCTGTACAGTCCACCAGATGTCAGCCGTTTGAGTACAGTATGTGCACCACACACACACACCTTGATGATAAGCCTTGTACAGGGGCATACCAGAAACCACAGGGGTGTAGGGGTGTTCCCACCGACACCCGATTACCCAGGACACCTTTACAGTAAAAACAACAGTTATGGGTCCCTAGACTTGATGTTGCTGTTATTGTTGATGTTGTTATGCTATAAGACTTTACACAGGAAATAGGCCAGTCTATTGTGGTCACTGCCACACATAAGGGTGTGATGACCTGTCACTAACAGGGTTGGATCCCAGGGACCGCTGAAGACATTAACATGACCATGTATAGGCATTCAGAGCACTCCTGTCATCGCTATAGGTTATGCAGAATAGTGCACTGGCTGAAGATTGTGGCCAAAAGCAACGATCATTGTGAAGATATAAGACTGTTACTTTAGTATTTACTCGGTTGACTGGACATGGCAGGGAAGGAAGAGTGGCAGAGATTAGCTGACATCATCCAACATTGGAACAATACCCGACTGGACCTGTTTGAGATCAGTCTGCCATGCAAGGTGAGTGGACTTCAGAAATGTAATCAATCAAATCTACAGTGGAATAGGAAATTATTGACTCCCTTGATAAAGATGAGAAAAAAACGACAAAATAATTCAAATACTGAGCTATATTATACGCTCCCAAAAAATTGGAAAATTATATTATTTTATACTAATACAATTGATCAGATAAATATATTTAGTTTAATAGGTATATATATATATTATTCTCAAAAAGGTAGAGATTAAAATTATTGACACCCATGTTTTCAATACGTTTCAAAACCTCATCCTGAGAAGTTAACGGCACTGAGCCTTTTTCTAAAATGTTTTATGAGTTGGAGAACACATTGGGAGGGATCTTTCTATTTCCATCTCATACGATCATAGCATCCTGGTTTCAATCCAACATGCCAATGCCGTTTAGCAAACTCCAGATTTTTACATTGGTTGCTCTCAATAAAGGCTTTTTGTCTGGCAACCCTATTGGCATGCGTCTAAAGAGCCTGACTGCCAATATGTCCAGCCTGAGACTCCCACCTCACCATTGTTACAGCCCCCCTCCGTTTATTGTAAGTCTCAACTTTTCAAAACAGTACTGCATTTAAAATGGTATGGATTGGTTCACATGTAATAAACTAACCTGTCTCTGGCAAGCCACCTTAGCTTTTTGAGAAGATAAACTGAGTGTGGTGTATAAGAAATAAAAGTCAACTGGTTTTAATAAAATCACAACTTAAACCATTTACATCTCATATACTTCCTACTGCCAGCCTATTGCTTATGTGTTGCATGTGAGTACCAATTACTTCAATAGTTAATATTTATTTTGAGAACTGTGACACATTAAAATGGTGATAATGTACAGTACCAGTCAAGTTTGGACACACATGTAGTAACAGAAAAAGTGTTAAACAAATCTAAATATATTTTAGATTTGAGATACTTCAAAGTAGCCATGCTTTGCCTTGATGACAGATTTGCACAACTACACATAGACAAGATCCCACAAACACCAAAGGTAAATGGCTACCTAAATATGATCCCCAATCAGAGACAACGATAAACAGCTGCCTCTGATTGGGAACCATATCAGGCCACCATAGACATACAAATCACATAGACCTACAAAAACCCTAGATATACAAAAAAAACTAGACAATACAAAAACTAGCATACCCACCCTAGTCACACCCTGACCTAACCAAAATATAAAGGAAACAGATATCTCATTTGTGACATGATGTGTCCGCAGCAGGATTAGTCTGTAGGACACCCACTAGACAGTGATTAGCTAACATTTTACTACTTTGTCCCAAACAGGGTACTATATCCCCCCATCCCCCCATGTCAATAGATCATGCATACTAACAACCTTCGCACACAATACCCACCACCAACAGACACCAATTAGTCACCCACATTATCCCTTCCTCTGATTTTCTCCAATTTACATTTCAAGTTACAAATCTCATCACCAGATAGCAGCTGGCTAATTACATTGATTTGCTTTGGAATTTCTAGCCAGCAAATTATGGAAGCTAGCTATGTAGATTTTGGTTTAGATAAACAAATGAAGATTGCTAGCTAGTTAGCTAAGTTAGCTGCTTGACTTCGTTCATCTACTCTTTCCCCTCTAGAACTTAGAGTTCCATGGAGTGATGCGGTTCTACTTTGAGGACCATGTTGCAGGGAACGTTGCCACCAAGTGCCTGCGTATCAGCAGCACCACCACCACTGGAGAGGTTATTGAAACACTGTCAGAGAAGTTCAGACCGGACATGAAGATGTTGAATACTCCCTATTTCCTGTTTGAGGTCCATGCTAACAAGGGTAAGATGGATGGATGGATGGATACATTAATTAAAGAGTACACTTGGGGGCAGGGCATTTGTGAACAATCCTATATTTTGAATAGATTGAGTGTATTATCTGGTAAATTTGTTCATGTTACTCTCCCACTCTTCGCCCTGTTAACCATGGCAGAAGAACGGCAGCTGGACCTGAGTGAAAAGCCTCTGGTTGTGCAGCTGAACTGGAACACACACAACAGGGAGGGCCGCTTCGTACTCAAGAAGGATAAGGACATTATTGTACATGTTACTGACTGCTTACTGTATTTATAATTTAAGCAGAATTTGCTCAGTTAGAAATTACTTTTCATGCCCGACCTAGCTTGAATGTCAAGGCAAGGAAAGCAATTTAGCTGGCAAGAGTTAATGCTTTGATTTCCCACTGTAGTGTTGTGTCTCTCTGTGTGATTGTGTGGCCTTTATCCATACAGGACAACAGCCCAGAGAAAAAGAAGGGAGGCATGATCCAGAACTTCAAGAGGACACTGTCGAGGAAAGAGAAGAAGAAGGAGAAGAAGAAGACGGGAGATGATGCTGTTAACCACTCGGCAAAGCCTAATGGGTCCACTATGAGGAAAGAGAATGGGTAGGTCTACGCCAATTAATTCATTAGCAAACAGAGAAGCATGACAGTAAAATCTTTATTTTAAATTTTTACTTTTTTTTTTAAACTCCAAGCACCCCCACTCTGGTTCACAAAAGTTCATGTTCAATGTTAAGTCTCAAGTTATAGGTATAGTCTTCTCTCCACTGCAGGCAGATATCAGCTTCTGTACCTGTGGAGAAGTCCTGGACCAACAAGGATATTGTTTCTAACCCTGACACAACAGAATGCAAGAAAAGTTCCACATGGCGAGGCATGGTCCGGAAGCATAACCAGCAACAAGACTATAGAACAAGGAATGAAAGGTAAACATGACCCCAAGTAATGTAAACATTTACATTTATTGACATGACCATGTCTTCTGTGTGTGACAAAAATGTGCATGTTTCTGGCATCTCTTGAAGCTTAATAAAATGGCTACTGTGGCTTTTGTTTTTTCATGATTCCGGTTTTGAGATATTGTTGAAGTGACTATTGGCTGGACAACTGAAATGATTACATCTTGTCTTAACAGAGATCAGGACAACATGGACCAACTTGCACTTCCAGTTGGTATTAAATTCAGGGAAAATTGTAAGTAATTCAATTTGACCATTGTAGTAGCACTGTAGTAGCACATTGTAATAACACATAGTAATAACATAAAATATAAAACAATACGTTTGTTGTCAGTCTCATTATCATCCTGTATTAATCTGCTGTCCTCTACTGGTGTCCCTCTGTCATAACAGCTGAGGACCCCTTCCTCTCTGCAGTCATCAACTACACCAACAGTTCCACTGTCCACTTCAAGCTCTCCCCTGCCTACGTCCTGTACATGGCCGGACGCTTCGTCCTCCACCGCCATTATAGTCACAGTCAGGAGACATCACAGAGTCATCGCCCCTCAGAGCACGCACACAGAGTCACCGCTACTGTCAACAAGATGGTAGCCATGACTGAGGTGGTCATCCAGGCAAGTGAGACCATGCATGCACCATCACAAGTTTGACTGTGACTTATACAGCTCAACTGGAAAGAGCATACCTCTACTACTTAATGGGTTAATTATGGTTTTGGTAACACTTTGGCCTTGAAGGGATACTTAAGCAATACGGTTCGAGTGGGTGTGGTATATGCCAATACGCTGTACCATGGCTATGGGCTGTTCTTATGCACAACGAAATGTGGAGTGCCTGAACACAGCCCTTAGCTGTGGTATATTTGCCATATATCACAAACCCCATACACAGTCAAATAGTATCTCACAAGCTACAATAATGAACTAAATGGGTTCATAAGCATAAGTCATCACCTCCCAGTCTTAGAAACAACATGACAAATAAAACGCGTCCAGCTTCTAGAATTGTCGTTTCTACCAGTGATCCTAGCAAGCACTTGTTCATAAGATGCTACTTCTAAAATTGATTCTATCCATTGTTTCATAGTAGGAGTGGCATGACCCTTCCAAATGCTAAGGATTACTCTAGCTGCTGTAACCAGACAGTGATCAGTGCAAATTCCTCATTTGACACCCAAAAGTACTCATTTCATTTTCAATTCTTAGCAGTACAGGAAAATGGTCAAATTCACACACTTATCAAGGGAACATCCCGGTCATCCCTACTGCCTCTGATCTGGTGGACTCACTAAGCACAATGCTTCGTTTGTAAATTATGTCTGGGTGTTGGAGTGTACCCTTGGTTTTAAAAACAAGAAAATGATGCCATCTAGTTTGCTTGATATACGGAAGTTGAAATGATTTTTGATATTGATATTTTAGCAATTACATTTACTTTTGATACTTAGGTATATTTCAAACAAAATACTAATAGACTTTTATTCAAGTAGTATTTTACTAGGTGACTTTCACTTTTACTTTAGTCATTTTCTACTAAGGTATCTTTACTTTTACTTAAGTAAGACAATTGGGTACTTTTTCCACCACTGGATATTTCAAAACAACCTTCCAGAAAGGTAGCGCTAAAGTACACTCCCTTATGGACTACCGAAGTGCGCAGCGGTCTAAGGCACTACATTTCAGTGCAAGAGGTGTCCCTGGTTTGAATCCAGGTTGCATCCCATCCTACCGTGATTGGGAGTCCCATAGGGCGGTGCACAGTTGTCTGGGTTTGGCTGGCGTAGGCTGTCATTGTAAATAAGAATTTGTTCTTAACTGACTTGCCTGGTTAAATAAAGGTACAATTAAAATTGTGTGAAAGAATTTCCCAGTGTCTTTTTGGCATTTCCAACACAGAGAATTGTTGGTCAGCCCCATCTTATAAAGCCTTGTTGGGGTCCAATAAAATATATGTAGTATCTTATACTGAGTAAGTTTCCCCCTGACTTCTCTTATGTTCCTCCTTGGACAAGATCTTCAACCAGGTATCATCCTCAATTTCACACTTAAGGTCAATTTGACATATTGTTCTGAGGTTTTTACAGTCTTTACTCTGCAGATGACTAAATATTGAGTAAAAAAGGGCTGCCTTATGTTTGGGAAATTCCAGTTACTCAGCTATTGGGTTCTTTCCTGGATTTAGTTGATAGCTGGTTGTGGACCACAACCATTTTAATCATATTGATCTTTCTGCATTTTTATACATTTGTCTTAATCTTGACTACTAGTGGCTCAAAATGTAGTCTTAATACCCAAATATTTAATCCCAGTAGGAACCCATTTGATATTGCATGTGGTAACAGTTCCAGAGTAACATATGGCATTAATTGACATTGCTTCCAATTTATTCCAATTTATTTTGTAGCCTAACAAATAGAATATGATTCAATACAAGTAAGTTCATGTTACAAGTAAGTAATTGTGGTACTGTTCAGAAGAGACTGCATGAATCAGGCCTTCATGGTTGAATTGGTGCAAATAAACCACTACTAAAGGACACCAAGTAATAAGAAGAGACTTGCTTTGGCCAAGAAACACGAGCATTATACATTAGACCGGTGGAAATCTGTTCTTTGGTCTGATGAATCCAAATTTGAGTTTTTTGGTTCCAACCGCCGTGAGACGCAGAATAGGATGATCTCTGCTATTTATTTAGAATTCAAGGCACACTTAACCAGCATGGCTACCACAGCAATATGCAGCGATACTATGCATGCCAGTCTCTCTTAGCTAAGAGTTGCGTCACATCTTGTTTTTCTAAGAAACATTATTGTATTGGAAATTCCAAATTGTTTGCTAGTCAACTTACACACAGCACTGACACACACAACTACCCCACCAGATATGCCACCAGGAGTCTTTTCGCAATCCCCAGGTCCAGAACAAATTCAAGGAAACATACAGTATTATACAGAGCCATGAGTGCATGGAACTCCCTCCCATCTTTTATAGGGCAAGTGAACAACAAAAAACAAATAAATCAACACCTCGCAGGACAATGTCTCCCCATGAGACCTACTTGTTGTGTGTATGTACTAACATGTATGTGTAACTTATAGATTCAAAAACACACACACACACTACATGTTATTTATTTTTTTAAATGTATGTCAATTGTAAAGTCTTTTGTCTGTAATTATTTTTCATTATGTGTCAGACCCCAGTAAGATTAGCTGTCGCCATTGTCATCGGTTAATGGGGATCCTAATAAATAAAATAAATATACCACGGCTGTTAGCTAATCAGCATTCAGGGCTCGAACCACCCAGTTTATAATGCTTGATAACTTGTTACAAGCATGCATGACACTTTATAATGTCTCATAATAAGGCTTATAAAATGTCCATATTTATTCCATCTTGGTCTTTCTCTCTCTCCCTTCCAGAAGCAGAAGTCCATAGCTGGTGCTGTAGCCTTCTGGATGGCCAATGCCTCAGAGCTCCTGAACTTCCTAAAGCAGGACAGAGATCTAAGCCCCATCACTCTGCAGGCTCAGGAGAACCTGGCACACCTGGTGTACAAAGCTTTCAAGTAAGACATCACATATAGCACTTCTTATCTCTTCTAATCTATGTAATTTACTCTGACTTCAGTAAATAAGGAATTCAGTAAATAAGGATTGTAGCTGCTGTTCTACTGTGAAGACTTTGAACTGAGCACATAAGTGATCTTCCCTCATCAGTCCTGATGTTGTACAGTATTGATAAAGCCCCCTGCCCCCCTGTCTGTCTGTCTTTCTGTCTTTTGTTCCTCAAGGTGTTTGACTCAGTGTCTGCTGGCTGATCTGAGCAGACACTTGCCAGAATTCCTTATTTATCCTGAGGGGAGTCAATCACCTGCAGGAATAGGTACACCATGAATGTTAACCACAACACAATCTAGTTATAACCTCTAACTTATTTTGTTTTAACCCGCAGCTTCCATATGTTAGTTTTGATCCAGTAGATATAGAACCATCATATTAGCATGAAAATCAACACCAGTGTGCTTATTTTCAATGTTTTTTAAAAGTTTGTTTCAAAACTTTTGGTCACTCGATCCTCCCTCCACCAGAGGGCGTACTGCAAACCTTGATGGGTGCCATGTCTCTGCTGCGTCGCTGTCGAGTCAACGCTGCCCTCACCATCCAGCTGTTCTCCCAACTCTTCCACTCCATCAGTGCCTGGCTCTTCAACAGGTGAGAGAGGCAGACATACAGTAGTTGAGGCTTTTAAATCACGTTTTGAAAACCCACCCTTTTAGCCTGGCCTTTAATCACCAATATTTTACTCATCTTTTTTGTTTCATGCTCTTTTATTAATCTCTTTTATTTCTTTGTCTTGTTTTAATCTCCCTGTTTTTCATGATTTTATTGTAAAGTGTGTCATTTTAAATGCACTTTAAATCATGTTTGATTTGATTCAACAGGCTGCTGAGCCCCAGCCCCCAGGGAGAGGCCTGCTCCCTGGGCCTTAGGTCCCACTACTGGGGGGCAACAATCCGCCAGAGGCTTAGCCTGGTTGAGGACTGGGCAGAGAGGCAAGGTCTGGAGCTCGCCGCAGACTGCCACCTCAGCCGCATCATACAGGTGGGTGACTTTATTTTAGTTTATTTGATCAGGTTAGTCAAATGTGTCTAAATTCCTCAAGGTGGGCGTTTTTAAGCTAGTTCCTATGTCACAGTAGGGCTGTTTAAAGGTCCAATGCAGCCGTTTTTATCTCAATATCAAATCATTTCTGGGTAACAATTAAGTACTGTTTGTTTTAAATTCAAACGGTCAAAAAAAAACAAAAATAGCTTCTCAGCAAAGAGCAATTTCTCAAGCAAAAATGTAACTAAGACAAAGTTATTTTACAGTAAACAGACTTTCAGCATGCTTATAGGGAAGGGCACTCAACATGCTTGGCACTGACACAAATGACTGATGATTGGCTGAAAGAAGATTGTGGCAGCTGTTTTGTTAGACTTTAGTACAGCTTTTGATGTCATTGATCATAACCTATTGCTGAAAAACTTCAGTGTTATGGATTTGCATCCTCTGCCTTATTATGGATTGTGAGTTACCTACTGTATCTAATAGAACAGGGTTTTCATTAATGGAATTATCTCTCATGCAAATTCAGTTGAATGTGGTGTACCGCAGGGCAGCTGGCTAGGGCCATTATCGTTTTCTGTTTTTACAAATTACCTTTCACTGACCTTGAATAAAGTCTGTGTGTCTTTGTACACTGACGGCTCAACAGTATACATGTCGGCTGCAACAGTAAAATAAATAACTGAGACATTTAACATAGAGATCCAGTCAGTTTTAGAATGGGTGACTAGCATTAGGCTGGTGCTAAATATCAAAAAAACTAAAAGCATAATTTTTCAGACAAATCACTCGCTCGATGCTAAACCTTGTTTAGATCTATTATTGAATAATATGGCTAATGAGCAAGTTGAAGGGACAAAACTGCTGGGTGTAACCCTAGATAGCGAGCTTTCATGGTCAAAACATATAGAATCAATGGTTGCTAAAATGGGAAGAGGTCTGTCCATGATAGGGTGTTGCTCTGCCTTCTTAACATCTTAGTTGAGCAGACAGGTCCTACAGGCCCTAGTTTTGTCGCACCTGGACTACTGCCCAGCTGTGTGGTCATGTGCGGCAAAGAAGGACAGTTGGTCCAGAACAAAGCAGCACGTATCACACTTAGATGTACACAGAGGGAACGTTGAGGAAAGTTGAGGAGAGGTATTGATGTGTTGAAGTTACCGAACCCCGAACTCTGATGAGGGCAGCTTGTCTGTTGAAACGTTGGTTATTAAATTATTGCATCTGAGATCCTAGAGTGTGCAGAAGTTGCAGCAGTGTTCAAGCAGTTGGCAAGCAGTTCGGACACACATCAGTACAACACAAGACATGCAACCAGAGGTCTCTTCACAGTCCCCAGGTCCAGAACAGATAATGGGAAACGCACAGTATTAAATAAAGCCATGACTACATGGAACTCTCTGCTACCCCAGGTAACTCAAACTAGCAATAAAACCAGTGTAAAATAACAGATAACACAAAGGGGACTGTGAAGAGACAGACATTTTACATACAGTTGAAGACGGAAGTTTGATGTCTGAAAATGATGTCATGGCTTTAGAAGCTTCTGATAGGCTAATTGACATAATTTGAGTGTGGATGTATTTCAAGGTCAACCTTTAAACTCAGTGCCTCTTTGCTTGACATCATGGGAAAATCAAAGGACCTCCACAAGTCTGGTTCATCCTTGGTAGCAATGTCCAAATGCCTGAAGGTACCATGTTCATCTGTACAAACAATAGTACGCAAGTACAGTATAAACACCATGGGACCACACAGCCGTCATACCGCTCAGGAAAGAAAACATTCTGTGTCCTAGAGATGAACGTACTTTGGTGCGAAAAGTGCAAATCAATCCCAGAACAACAGCAAAAGACCCTGTGAAGATGCTGGAGGAAACAGGTACAAAATTATCTATATACACAGTAAAACAAGTCCTATATCAACATAAATTGAAAGGCCGTTCAGCAAGAAATAAGCCACTGCTCCAAAACCGCCATAAAAAAAAAGACTACGGTTTGCAACTGCACATGGGGACAAAGATCGTACTTTTTGGAGAAATGTCCTCTGGTCTGATGAAACAAAAATAGAACTGTTTGGCCATAATGACCATCGTTATGTTTGGAGGAAAAAGGGGGATGCTTGCAAGCCGAAGAACACCATCCCAACCGTGAAGCCCGGGGTAGCAGCATCATGTTGTGGGGGTGCATTGCTGCAGGAGGGACTGGTGCACTTCATAAAATAGATGGCATCATGAGGATGGAAAATGATGTGGATATATTGAAGCAACATCTCAAGCCATCAGTCAGGAAGTTGAAGCTTGGTCACAAATGGGTTTTCCAAATGGACAATGACCCAAGCATACTTCCAAAGTTTTGGCAAAATGGCTTAAGGACAACAAAGTCAAGGTATTGGAGTGGCCATCACAAAGCCTTGACCTCAATCTGATAGAAAATGAGTGGGCAGAACTGAAAAAGTGTGTGCGAGCAAGTGTGTGCGAGCCTGCAAACCTGACTCAGTTTCAAGAGCTCTGTCAGGGGGAATGGGCCAAAATTCACCCAACTTATTGTGGGAAATTTGTGGAAGGCTACCCAAAATGTTTGACCCAAGTTAAACAATTTAAAGGCAATGCTACCAAATACTAATTGTGTGTATGTTAACTTCTGACCCACTGGGAATGTGATGAAAGGAAATACAAGCTGAAATAAATCCTTCTTTCTACTATCATTCTGACATTTCACATTCTTAAAATAAAGTGATCCTAGCTAACTTTAGACAGGGGAATCTTTACTAGAATTAAATGTCAGGAATTGTGAAAAACTGAGTTTAGTTTTTAAATTTTTATTTCACCTTTATTTAACTAGGCAAGTCAGTTTTAAGAACACATTTTTATTTACAATGGCAACCAGAGAACAGTGGGTTAACTGCCTTATTCATGGGTAGAACGACAGATTTTTACCTTGTCACCTCAGGGATTTAATCCAGCAACATTTCAGTTACTGGCCCAACGCTCTAACCACTAGGCTACCTGCCGCCCCTGTATGCTATGTGTGACTTTTTAAATGTACTGTATGTATTTCAGTCCTTGACTAATAATGTTCTGTACTATGTATTATGTCAGGCTTCATGTGGACCCCAGGAAAAGTATCTTATACTTCTGCAGCGGATAATGGGAATCCTAATAAATACCAAATATCAAGATGAGTCCTAATTGGTCTGTCATGTCACAGGCTTCTGTCTATAACAGAATGGGGGCCTCCCTGGTCAGTACATTGTACATCATTTTTAAACCGCAGATTTTAGGAAAGACATAGCTATGGAAAATGGCTACAGTGTTGCTACAACTCTCAACAACATTGCTGCCCCGAATTCAGCTGGTGCTATCGACAAAGCTCAGTGGGAGAAGAAAGACTAATTTCTGGAGGACAATGCCAAGCTGACTCACATGCGCTTACTTGTGAATTGTTAAAGAGATGTGAACAATGCTGAATGGGTGTAAACAAAGAAGAGCTCTCTAGCAAGTGTGAAAATCTCCTTATGAATCTTTCAAGGCCATTTTCTCCTACTTGTGTGTTTACAAGTTTATCAACTTTCAAAGCAGCATAACTTTCCCACGTTTCCCTGGTCGACTACAGTGTATGATTTACCATAAAGCCAACATTAGAGATGTGCAGGAAATGTACCTTTTCTAGTTGACATTTAGAATCTCCTTTTCAAGACCTGTGTTTGCCCCAACCACTTAACCCATGCCATTTATAAAAATGTGTATCTTATCAGGTTCAAGGTAGTAAAGAGGTGATTTGATTGATGGATACTTTCTAGGTAACAATGCTGTTGACCATGAACAAGTATTCCATGCAAGATTCGGAGAACATCCAGAATACCTGCTTCAAGTTAAACTCCTTGCAGCTTCGAACACTGATGACAAGCTACCTCTACGATACCAACGAGCCCCGCATTGCCCCTGTGAGTACTAGCCAAGTCCTTAAATTTGTAAAAAAATGTTCGTAAACATTTCTAAACATTTATGGGCATTTATAAACATTATATGCCTTGTAATTCATACTGCGGGTATATGTATTTTTTATGTAGATGTATTTTATATGTATTTTTCTTAAATAAAATCAATCAACATCAAATAAATGATAAAGCATTTATAATGGCTTATAAAGTCTAACCAAAAACACAGGTTTTTCAAATATCTTTCATGTCTTCTTCTTCCGCCCTTTCAGGGTGTGATTGACAGGGTGGTGGCGGCTGCAGAAGCCAGTGCTGATGAAATGTTGCGTAATGAAGGGCAGGACCTCCAGCTGGAGGAGGGGCCAGACCTCCACCTGCCCTTCCTGCTCCCTGAGGAAGGCTACTCCTGTGACACGGTCAATGGCATCCCGCAGGGCTTCAGAGAGTTCCTGGAACCTATCTGCCGCAAAGGTACTGTAGCTACATGCTTTTTAAAAAGAGGTTTGCTGAACTGACTAATTACTTTCAATATAAAACAGAGAATGACTTTTGTCTAAACTGGTATACAACGTCTGCCTTGTAGAGGCATTATCCGGGATGGTAAAAGGCTATATTGTAAGTAAAATGCATGATACAAATGACACAAAACAATGCACTCACTGTACAACATGCGTTGTGTGTTGTGTCTGTGAACAGTTATCTAAATAGGCTGTGCTCTCTCTTCCTTTAGGCCTCTGCACTCTGATGTCTCACCCCCAGTCTGGTGGCACCTGGACCATCTTCTTCAACCGAGCAAACAGTTTCTTTGCACAGGACGCAAACCCGGTGCATTTAAAAAAAAACATATACATATTTTTTACCATACCCTTTTCAAATGTTAATACCTCTTTCTTATTGAGATCTCCTCTGTTTCTTTCATTTAGCCACTGCATAGAGAACTTGAGGTTGTGACTATTACACTGACGAAACCCTTGAACAGTGGAATGGGGGTCAGCATCGTGGCGGCCAAGGTACAAATTCCTCCATCCATCTATCCATCCATCCATTCATTAACCCAATAATCAGTGACAATAGTCAATCTTTTGCCCCATCTACAGGGAGCAGGACAAGACAACCTTGGGATTTACGTCAAGTCTATCGTCAAAGGAGGACCAGCAGAAATGGTTAGAAAACTATAGTAATTCAAATAATGCCTGTTGACTGGATGCAGTATGCAATAACATTTCACATCATTTGAATGAACAGCATTGGTATCTAATTACAAATCTTATGTTCCACATGTGTTTCTATGCTGTTGTGTTGGACAGGATTGCAGGTTAACTGTTGGGGATCAGTTGCTGTGTGTGGATGGACACAGTCTCGTGGGCCTCTCACAGGAAAGGTTAGATAACATTCTAACTTTCTACTGTTCAGATCAGAGTTGAGCAGTTGGAAATCCCGCTCATGATTTCCTTTCCGCTAAAACTGCTTGTTGCTCATAGGAAAAAAAAACTGCTGCTCCTAATTCGCTCCATTCATTAAAATCACAATTTAACCAACACCCATCTATTTTTGTGACTACCTGTACCTGCCATTTGGTTTTGAATTATTGAAACCAAACCATATGGATTTTAATAAACTGTAATGCGGTGCGTGCTGGTGGCAGGGAAGTCAGGCGCAGGAGAATGAACTTGGTAAAAAACGGAGCTGTTTAATAAACATACAAAAAACCTCAGAAAACCAAAGTATACAAAAATAACATAATTGGGTGCAAAACCCGTCGCACACCAGAACAAATAACACCTACATACAACAAACAATCTCTGACAAGGACATGAGGGGAAACAGAGGGTTAAATACACAACATGTAATGAATGGAATTGGAACCAGGTGTGAAGGAAGACAAGATAAAACCAATGGAAAATGAAAAATTGATCGATGGCTAGAAGGTCGGTGACGTCGACCGCCGAACACCACCCGAACAAGGAGAGGGACCGACTACGGCGGAAGTTGTGACATAAACATGAAAATGTGAATGTAATCGTTATAGTCTATAAATTGCACATGTAGGCTGTTATTTATAATTAAATACAAATTACATTTAAAAAAATTACTTATTAGTGCATTTGAATACATTTTTTGAATTCATTTTTAGAAACATGAGTTTGGTCAGTCTGTGGTTTCAGGCTCTTGTGATGGTGGCTGGACAGCAGGCCAGCAGTGGAGAATATCCTCTCTGAGCTTGCAGAGCCAATGGGAATGCTAAACACCCTTTTGGTCACTCTTGCCAGGCTGGGTAGAGATCTAGAGTTGTTTGTTTAGATAGGCCTAAATGTTTTTAGGCAAAATAACCTAATCAAAATGGAAAGGTCCTTGAACGAGGGGAATATGCCAGGCCTAGTCGGCCAAAATGGCCTATTGTATAGATAATAGAACAAAAATGAACGAAAAGTTTAAGAGATCAGATTTTTCGCTTAGAAATACTTTGCTACAATGACAAAGCATGTGCACATAGTAAGTACACCATCAAGCTTTCGGGATAGGTGTCTTTTCAGAAGGATTCTTTAGTTGTGGACACTACATTACCGCACTCCCTGTTGCTCTTGGTCCTCCTTTTTATAATTCACCTTAATTTAGCACCTGTGCTTTATCAGTTTCTTTATGGAAATATTTAGCGAACTCCCTGACAGTAACTAAAGCAAGGGGCTAAAGCAGCACACAAGTAGACTACAAATGCATGCTGGGCCAGGCATGACCCCCTGAGCTCGTAAAGTGATCGCTACTGGAGCGAAATTGGAGGGTGAGAAGGCCGACACACCAGCCTTTGGGAATCGCACTCCACGCTCCAGTCAAATTGGAGCGATCCGTGCCGCGCTCCGGTCAAGCAACGCTCTGCTCACATACTCTGAGTTCAGATAGTCTGGCTAACACCAGCCTCTCTACATCCTTGATTTTAGTCAGCACGAAGCAACAATACTGAGGGGCTGTGCCCTCAGACTTCAAGGCGGCACCCTACGCTGGTTGGATATCCCCGTTTCAAATTGAACAAATCATGATTTTTGCTTTACATAGGACCGCTCCAGCCCTTCAGTTTCCAGCCAGCCCTTTCGGATAAACAAACACACGCAGTAGCTAGCTAGTGGTGACGGGCATTCCGGCTCATTTCAGTGAGCCGGCTCGTTGGGCTCAGCTCACCAAAAAGAGCCGGCTCTTTTGGCTCCCAAACGTCTCTTTTAAAAAAAAACATGTTTTGCGATAGTTTGACTGTGATTGGTGTTAAAACAATTCTAATTAAATTATTACATGAAATCATACTCTACTTTAACCACAATGTATTTAAAAATGCATTGGTTTGTTATAAAAAATAATGCTATTAAACATTTACATTTAAAGTATAACGTTTTAATGTATATAAACAAAGTGCATATAAATGTAACAATTCAAAATGAATACAATCTGAACAACATAATAATAGAAAATTGCACCATATCAAAGAAAAATAAATAACAATGTGCAAAACTGCATCATCCCACTTAAAATGTTAAAATTGTCCCTCTTTTCTCTCTCTTCTTTATTGCTATGTTATAACCAGCAGCACACAGCAATGCTGACCATATTTTACTTTTATGAGAGATTTGCATTCAGAAATGCAAGCTGCCTCACTTGAGGGGCTAATGCGGTTCCTTCTCTCAGTAATTATTTGTACCGTTTTCGAGAAGACCCTCTCAGAGGGAACGGATGTGGCCACTATGCAAAGTCTCCTTGTCTTGTCATTAGTAAGCCGTGGGTAGACAGAGGCCTTGTTCTTCCACCAGCTCAGAGGATCTGCAGATCTTTGGAGGAGGGGCTCCTCTAAATAGGATCGGACCGCCATTATGGAGGGGATTCCTTCGTGCTGCATCCCCAGTTGCTCTCTCGTCAAACAGAATCCAAACAGCAGACGTTTGTGGCACTACTGCTGGTGCTTCTGCTCCATCTGATCCCTCTTCTTCCTGTTGCCCTGGTGCCTGAGCCAGCTGACTGCTGGGGCTGTCCCTCCCTGCTGCTGAGGTTATTCTTTGAAGAGCTTCATCAATCACTCTGGCATCACTGAAGGCTAACTTCTTAAAACTGGGGTCGTGCAGCGGTTTCTGATAGCACGTGATTATATTCCATTCTGTGGAGCTTTCTGTCCATTGATGAACATAGGGTGTCACATGTCCTGTGTTTACCTCCCATTCCTCATGGGTCAGAGCATCAACAGGTGCATTGACAATGGCCAGGGTAGAGATGATGGCATCCTTTGACTCAAGAAACAGCCTCAACATATTAAATGTTGAATTCCACCTTGTAGTGCAGTCTTGTTTCGGCCTCAGCTCAGGCATCCCCATCTGGCGTTGTGTAGACTCGTTTTTCAGCACATGCTGTGCTCTGTGAAAGTATTTTACAGCTGATTTCACTTTGTCCACAGTGGGCTTCATCACCTTCAGAGCATCTCTTACAATCAGGTTGATTGTGTGGGCAAGACATGGTTGATGATTGGTCCATTTTAACAGTTTCATGGCTTTGTTTATGTTAGCTGCATTGTCGCTAACACAACAGACCTCTTTTCCATCTTCTTGCCATTCTCTGGCCACTCTCAACAGCTCCTCTGCCAAGTTCTCTGGGGGTGTGTCTGTCGCTGAACTCAAAGCAGTCCAGATGAGAGCTAGACATCAAAAAATCTTCAATGAAGTGACATGTACTCTTTCCTCTGGCACACTTTCCTCTGGTCTAAAAAATATCCCAATTCCCCAGGGCAGTGATTGGGGACACTGCCCTGTGTAAGGTGCTGTCCTTCGGATGGGACGTTAAACAGGTGTCCTGACTCTCTGAGGTCATTAAAGATCCCATGGCACTTATCGTAAGAGTAGGGGTGTTAACCCCGGTGTCCTGGCTAAATTCCCTATCTGGCCCTCAAGCCATCACGGTCACCTAATAATCCCCAATTTGCAATTGGCTCATTTATCCCCCTCCTCTCCCCTGTAACTATTCCCCAGGTCGTTGCTGTAAATGAGAACGTGTTCTCAGTCAACTTACCTGGTAAAATAACGGATAAATAAAAAATAAAAAAATGTAACCGGCATGTAAGAAGTGGTTACCCTTGATGTCCAACAGTCAGTGGTAAGGCAAACTGCAGTAGCTTTTTGGACTCTTTCCCGCACTGAAGCCTGTGTGCTCTCGTACAGTTGTGGAATAAGGGATGTTTGAAAGGGTTTTCCTGCTTAGAATTGTGTACATTGGATTTGGACTATTGCTATAATTTCTGAAACCTCTGTCCTTCACAATGGAAAATGGCTGGAAATCAGTGGCAATCATTTTAGCCAATGCAACATCAATTTGGCCTTGTTTTGCTGCAGACATAGACTTGGGCATAAACTGGTCCATAGAAGACTTGACTGAGTGGATACGCTGACTCCACCACTATGTTGAGCCAACCTCCCCTTTTAAAAGCCCGAGATACTAGACCGGTGAGTCACAGCGAGCTGTCTAGTCACGTGGTTCGCTGTCAGCAAGGCTAACTTTCAGGTCCTTTTTTAGTATAACATTTATTTAGGTCTGGCAGATAACTATTCGGTCATTAACCCTGATGTGAAAACAGTTTCTGTTGGAACAATCTGCAATAGTTCCACCTGTTCAATGGTCATTTCAAATACGCTGAAAAACAAATAAAGGACTATGCTTTGAAAGCATAATGAATTGACAGTGATTGATGTGATCTTGTCTTGATTGTAGGGCAGCAGGCATAATGATGCACACTGGGCCAGTTGTGACTTTACAGGTTGCCAAGCAGGGGGCAACATGCCATGGTCTGGCTGCCTTGCTAGATGAACCACCTTCAGTATCAACTACAGGTACGAGCAGAACAAAGGCATTATTCTCTCTGCATTGTTATAATTTTCCCCTGAACAGTCCCTCAACAGAGGTCTAATGATCTAAGACCAAAACCAAATTCAGATCATTTAATTTCATGGCTTCCTGTTAGTAGTTGTTTTCCAAAATGAATGGTAAGAATAGTCTTTCTCAATTAATAGTAGACCTACACCTAGATGTTCTAGATCTAACCAACTTTTCTATGATTCTCCCAGCTTTGGATGGTAGTGGCCCCACCAGCAGCAGCCATGCTAAGCTGAACTGCAAGGCCCCGATTGTGTATGATGGCATGGAGCAGAGCTCTGGGCCCTCAGGACTATGGGGTAATAACTCCCATGGAGGGAACAGGAGACAGAGAGAACAGACCCTGCTGAAGAACAGACAGCTATACCGCTCCAACCCTAACATGATCAGTGAGTCTAACAATAGTGTTATTTTTGAAAAGTTGACTTAACACCCTTTTCACACTATTGCGTCGATCCAAGCCAGTCAAACTGTGCTGTCTCTGATATTTTCGTTTCACATGGTATTTCTCAGCACAGTCCCAGCAACCATGGTAGGTATAACCAAGCCAGCTCAGTACAGCTTGATTTGGCTTGGCTCAGTTGGGCTAGTATTTTGCAACCCTAGATGCAAGTCACATTATGGTGACTTGCAAAGTTATTGGTAATTTATATTGGAATCCAACTCAACATACTGCTGCCACTATATAAGCCGTTGTCCTGCACAGTGGCATTTACCCCTGCAATAGCACACACAGACAAACGTTGAGAACCTGCAGTGGTCAATTTTTTTTCAGACAGCCCCCTGGTGGCTGAAATGTGTTAGGACACTTTGAGCCTGGCTCTATAAGCACAGAGCCTCCTTTGAGTAATTAAAAGCAGGGTTGTCAAACTCATTCCACAAAGGGCCGAGTGTCTGTGGGTTTTTGGATTTTCCTTCCAATTAAGACCTAGACAACCAGGTGAGTGGAGTTCCTTACTAAATAGTGACTTTAATTAATCCATCAAGTTCAAGGTGGAGTGAAAACTCACATTTTATTGTACCTTTATTTAACTAGGCAAGTCAGTTAAGAACAAATTCTTATTTTCAATGACAGCCTAGGAACAGTGGGTTAATTGCCTTGTTCAGTGGCAGAACGACAGATTATTACCTTGTCAGCTCGGGGATTTGATCTTGCAACCTTTCTGTTGCTATTCTAACGCTCCGACCACTAGGCTACCTGCCGTGCTTCAGAAAAATACATCCTTCCTTCTTTGTTTCCTGGAGGTAAGCACATATCTATAGGTGAATAGGTTCAAGAAAAGTTCACCAATCCAACCAATTCAGATCTGTGATTACTTTGAGGAAAGTAAGAAGGGAGGAAGCATTTCTGAAGAATTCAAACAGGGTCAGGGTCTTGTTTGAATACTTTTCGGCTAAAGGTTAAAATCCTTCTAAGATGCACTCTTCCTCCATCCCTTCCGCTCAGTCAAATAATCACTGATCTGGCTATATTTGAAATGTGAAAATAAGGGTTCCACCACACCGCTTCCACCAATCCACTTCATTACTTCAAGGAATGGAGAAGCAAAGGATGCTTTCTGAAAGTATTCAAACAGGGCACTTATTTGCATCCTCTCTTCCTTCCATCCTTGAGGTAATCACTGATCTTTAAAGACTAGATAGGTGCAGGCAAGGGTTCCATCCCACAGCTTTCACCTTTCCTGTCATGTCTGATCAGTGATCCCAAAGCCACTCCTGCGTTGTCTTGGCTGTGTGCAAAGGGTGGTTGTCCTGTTGGAAGGTGAACCTTTGCCCCAGTCTTGCCCCAGTCTGAGTGCGCTGGAGCAGGTTTTCATCAAGGATCTCTCTGTACTTTGCTCCGTCCGTCTTTCCCTCAATCCTAGTTTCCCAGTCCCTGCCGCTGATGTTTCGTGGCAGTTCTGTCATTTTCTTTCTTTCCTCGCTTGTTCTAGGCCCAGAAGGAGAACCAGTTGACCCAGCCATCCTAACAGACAGTAAAATCACTGCAGTCTCCACCAGCAACCTTCTGTGCTCTGATGTAAGTAATTTAATAATAATACAAGGGTTTTATATAGCGCTTTCAAGGACCCAAAGATGCTTAAACAGTGGGTCAATACTTGTAATCCATGGCTTAGTGGGTTTGTCTACATTGAATCTGTAATGGTATAAAAACACAGGCACCTTAATGTTCTCCCATCAGATGTACCAAAGGGAATACCTGACTCTACCAGCCCCTAGGTCTCAGGACAAGAAGACAGTAGCCTTTGAACTCCCACCTCAGGAGCCCAGAGTCTCGTTTAATCTAGATGGACAGATCTCCAACAAGAGGACCTTGATGGTATGAGTAGCTACATCTTATCCTTTATAAAGCAGTACAAGTATGGACCATTTCATATATGCAATTGTTACACTTACACTTAATCACTTATTTCCTTCCATAGCGGCAGGCCCTTTCACAGGAGAATTTGTGCATGGAGAATGATCGTCCCCTAGTGGACAATATACACAATGCATGGAACCAGAACCAGCAGGAAAGCTACTACACCTCTTTTCCTATGAAGCCTAGCATCTCTACCCACGACATACATTACAATCATACTGTCAGCCTTTCCACTAAGACCCAACCGAGCCGCCACAACACAGGGTATGGCTACTGGAGAACTCCTACGTCACACGACCCTTCGTCTGCCATCCAGCCAATACACATAGACATCCCTGCTACACGGCTTTCCAACACCCAGCCGCGCAGTCCAATGACTACCTTCCAACAAACTCCCACTCTACTGCCCGTGAAGTTGAACCAAAACCCTGAGGGTAAAGGCCAGGGACAAGCCCTCCTCAGCAATCAAAAACAGGGGTCTCATTATCAACTGCCAGCCCAGCATCGCCAAGCTACATGTCCTCCTCCATCCTCTGTGTCCATGAGGCAACCTCAGCCCTCACTCTCATCCTCACAGAAGATCCAACAACAACAAGCCTCGAGGAGGGTGCAAACAGCGACGTCCCAACTGTTCCCAACCCAGTCAAAAGACACATCCCTCCAGAGACCTCCAGCTAAACCACAACCAGGGACCACCCCAGGACATCAGGTACTGTACATTCTTTTTTTGTGATCAAAATCTAACTGTCTTAATACACACGACAGTGAGAACTCAAATGCATGTATGAATAAGGAATATACAAATAAATAGTATACACTTCCAGTATAACATACACAATTAATGCCGAATGTCGAAATCAGGACCAATACTTCAGCATGAATAAAGAGCCACCATCAGAAGGCAACACAAGTCTGTCTCCAGACCCATGGAAGAGGGATGCACGGGAGAAGCAGCAGAAGCAGCAGAGACTACAGGTAACATAATAATAATGAACATCTTTATTTGAAGTGTGTCTACTATATTATACTCTACAGTATTGTGTTGTATTGTATTGATTTTGTGTTTTTGTGTTTTTGATGTGTTGCTGACCTCACAAAATGAACTTCCATGCAAATAGAGTATAACGTAACGTATTGTCCATCAAAATCACAATTTGCTTGTTGCTGGCTGTTCTTACATGGAAATGTGTCTTTTTTTGCCGTCTGTTACTTGATCTAGGTGGTCGACCTGTTGGAACAGGAGATCCAGGATCTGCAGGCTAAAGCCCAGCTCACACCAGAGGAGACCGACAGGCTCCGTAGGCTCAACCTGGAGTGGCAATTTCAACAGAGACTGCAGGAGTTCCAACAGAATGGAAACGATGATGATGATGAGGATGATGACGAAGAAGAAGATAGAGACACGTCAACAGGAGAAAATGTTCAAGAGTCGAATGGACTCAACGTAAACTTTGATGAGAAGTGCTCGAAGGAGTAAGTTTCAACTTCATTTGAATGTACATTTGCATCCCACAAAAACAGTTTTTTTCCCCCCAACAATGTCCCTGGCTAAACCAAAAGTTAAATTACATCATTTGTTCTGAAAGTAATGCATCATGATGTATAACAAACCATGATATACAGTATTGTTAACCTATAGGTATTGATCTTCTCAATTACATCCATATGTGTGGGTTATTGATTGGTTGCAGAGGCCAGGAAGAGAACAACTTCAAAGGTGACGCAACACCTGAGAATCTCACATTTAAGGAGCGCCAACGTCTCTTCTCCCTCGGATCAAACGCCTCCATCAAAGTCAAAGCCTTGTAAGATGAGGATCCTGAGAATATGGCCTTAACATTCGGTCAAGGCTCGTCGATCAAGGCTCGACCTTTTTATAAGCTACAGTAGAAACCAATTGGAAGATATTAGAATTGATATTATAATCTATATTCTGTAGAAAAATGTGGACTATCTTTGTGATTTCTCGGCATATTTACTTCTCTTTTCTCCTAATAGATCTTTACACTTAGACTGTCGAATGCACATGTTCATGTTTTTCTGTTATGTGTTTACTTAAATGAAAACTTGATTCATTTTTTGGGAAAATGTACAACAGCAGTCATGGTATACAGTCACGGTACATCACATGAGGCTGCTGAGGGGAGGACGGCTCATAATAATGATTGTAATGGAGAGAATGGAATGGCATCAAACACATGGAAACCGTGTGTTTTATGTGTTTGATACCGTTCCACTTATTCAGCCTCAGCCTTTACCACGAGTATGTCCTCCCAAATTGAGGTGCCACCAACCTCCTGTGCCGTACTCCTCCTTTACAACTCAGGACATCCTACTTGTATGAATAGTTCACTATGTTTAGGGGTGACTCCACAAGAGTCCATGTGTACAGTAATCTGAGCCCTCCTGATCTCATCGGTGCCTGAGATTTTCCTGGTCTTTGCCAGCATGGTTCCTGTCCTGCCATGGCCATGAATACAGTAGACAGCTACCCCCTACAGCAGAGAGAAGTACACATGGTTGAGTACATAAGTAAACATACAGAAGGCTATGCGTTTATACACATCACTGTTTGAGAATAATTAGCCTGTTCACTGTCCAGACCTGTCACATTGAAATCAGTGGTTAATGTTAATTTAGCTTCATGTGTCAGAAATAAGAACCCCTTTGATGTATTGACTGAATAATGGGTTACTAAATACTTTTTAACTGAATCCTTATATAGCCTTTTGCATTTATTCCTCCACAATGGACATAAACCTCAGAATCTTCTTTGGAGTTGGTAAGGTTTAGGAGCTTTTCTCACACAAGCACACCAGGTGTCGTATGCAATTGTCCAGTAGGTACAGGTAATAGGAAGTAATTTGTGGGAGTGCCAATCTGGCCAATTTGATAGGTCGACCCAGGAAAAATTGGGGGATGGACTACAGTCAATCTGAAAATAGTGTGAAATGTAGATATTGTTTTACCATCCAATAGTGTTATATATTCACAGCTACAGTGCCTTCAGAAAGTTTTCACACCCCTTGACTTTTTCCAAATGTTGTTGTGTTACAGCCTGAATTTAAAATGGATTAAATTGGGATTTTGTGTCACTGGCCTACCAGAATACTCTATAATGTCAAAGGAATTCAGTTTTTCGAAATGTTTACAAAATCATTAAAAGTGAAACGCGGAAATGTCTTAAGTCAATAAAGTATTCAACCCCTTTGTTATGGCAATCCTAAATCAGTTCAGGAGTAAACATCTGCTTAACAAGTCACATAATAAGTCACTGTGTGCAATAGTAGTGTTTAAACATGATTTTTGAATGACTTCCTCATCTCAATACCCCACAAATACAATTATCTGTAATGTCCCTCTGTTGAGCAGTGAATTTCAAACACAGATTCAACAACCAAGACAAGTGAGGTTTTCCAATGCCTTGCAAAGAAGGGCACCTATTGGTAGATGAGTAAAAATAAAATAGCAGACATTGAATATCCCTTTGATCATGGTGAAGTTATTAATTACACTTTGGATGGTGTATCAATACACCCAGTCACTACAAAGATACAAGTGTCCTTCCTAACTCAGTTTCCAAAGAAGAAGGAAACTATCAGGGAGTTCACTATGAGGCCAATGGTGACTTTAAAACAGTCACAGCGTTTAATGTCTGTAATAGGAGAAAACTGAGGATGGATCAACAACATTGTAGTCACTCCACAATACTAACCTAGATGACAAAGTGAAATGAAGGAAGTCTGTACAGAATAAACATATCCCAAAACATGCATCATGGTTGAATTAAAGCACTAAAGTAAAACTGCAAAAAATATGGCAAAGAAATTAACTTTATATCCTGAATACAATGCGTTATGTTTTGGGAAAATCCAACACAACACATCACTGTGCACTCTTCCGATTTTTAAGCATTGTGGTGGCTGCATGTGGTGGCATCATGGGTATGCTTGTCATGATCAAGGACTGGGGAGTCTGTACTTCATTTTCAATAAATTTGCAACATTTTCTCAAACATGTTTACACTTTCATTGAGTACGGTTACATGATTATTGAGTCAGATTAATTTAATAATGTGAATAAAACGTTGACATGCTTTGCAAGTTGAACGACACATCTGAAATCATGCTACCTGATGGCACTCTGATAAATGCAGAAATCGCTAATCAACATAAACGTTCCACCATAGCAACCATATTATTTTTGGAAAGCGTAATCTGCCATAATCTGTTTATTATAGAAATATTAGTGTGCATGTAAACATACTAGGAGTGCACTCCTTGAAGGCTGAGTATGGCATTAGTCATGTAAACACCTTACTCTGCTTATTTGAATTGGCATAAGGTCATAATCTAAGTAATCATACGCTGATTATAAAATCTTGTTTTCTGAACAATCTTTCGAATTATTAGGACATGTAAACAGCTTAATCGGCGTTCCAGTGGTGTATTTCATCTGCGCATGTGCCAGCACAGGGTAACACAATCTTCTTATGTGCGAGTGAATTGAGTTCTGAAAAACTGAACATATACATCTTATCTGAAATCTGAATCAAATAACATGGTCACTGTGGTAGAACGTTTATTTGGATTGGTGATTTTCTGTATTTATTAAGTCCCATCAGTAGCCTGAGGGGTCATTTTAAATCCACGGGGGGGGGGGGGGGGGGGGGGGGGCAACTCGTATTGTTTTAGAGCCCTAATAAAACAAGGTGGATGATCTGATCTACACATCACCTAGCGTCATAAACATCTTCATAACATGATTTGTAGATCAGTCAGTCAGTCAATCACAATATACCCATGTTACAGTACATTGCGTTTTTGACCCTTTTGAACACCACCCATTTCTAAAATCTATCTTCTTAAAATCTGATCTTAAAGCTAACCCTAATCTTAATCATAACCTTACCCACACTGCTGACTTTTTGCCTAACCCGAACCTTAAAAAAAGACCAAAAGGCCATTTTTATTTACACAATTTTGACTATGTGGCTGTGGAATCTAGTGTAAACCCTGGGCACATTCAAGCGGATCACGTTTGTCAAGTCGTCACCACCTTTTCAAAGTGAATTGCATTATGGGGATATTTGTCACATGCTCTGAATACATGTTACTGTTAAATGCTTGCTTACAAGCCCTTAACCAACAATGCAGTTTTAAGAAAATAAGAGTTAAGAAAATGCTTACTAAATAAACTCAAATTTAAAAAAGTAAGACAATAAAATAACAATAACAAGGCTATTTACAGGGGGTACCGGTACCTAGTCAATGTGCATGGCTACTGGTTAATCGAGGTAATATGTACATCTAGGTAGGGGTAAAGTGACTATACATACTGTAGATAATAAACAGTGAGTAGCAGCAGTATAAATGATGTGTGAGATGTGGGAGGGGGAGGCTGTATTAAGGGAAATTGGTGACCAGAGTGATATATGGTCTGGAATTACCGCCTTGCATCTTGCCAAGCTAAGAGTATTTTATGTACTGTCAAATTGTCAGATAAGGCCTGGATCTTTTCAAGGCTATTAATAAATGGTAAGGAAGCTAATGCTCTCGGATGACATGCTATCGATTCCATCCCAAACCAAAGTGAGTGGCATCTGTCGAGGAACCAACTAATCATGTGCTTGATCTGAGCAGACCATTAATATAGTTGCAGAGTTGGCAAAGAGTCCCCTCCTAAATCCTTAGACTTAATTTGTTTGGTCAATTTGGTTCTAGGTTTCTTATTGTTCCAGATATATTTAGATATATTGGCATTTATTTTCTGAAAAAAAGGACTGAGATAGATGGCAGGGGATATCTTGGAATAGATCCTTTAGTCAAGGAAGGATATTCTTCCCGACGACATTAAATCCTGCCAAAAAGAGAGTTTGGTAGGGTAGACCAGTTAATCAGGTCCTGTTTAATCTTTGTGAGCAAAGGCATATCATTTGAAGTGAACAGGTCTTTAAGGTTTGGAGTAACATATATGCCAAAGTATTTTAAGCCTGTTTCAGTCAATTGGAATACAGATATCGTTTCTAAGTTGATTGTAAGAGGGGATATTCAAAGGTTAAGCAATGGATTTATCCATGTTAATTTTGTACCCTGACAGGTTACCATATTCAGATATGATGTCCATTCCTGCAGTGACAAGAGGTCTAGACGTTTAGGTTTAGATGTTGTCATGACGTATGCCTCTTTGGGTATAGCAAGCCCATCCCCCTCTCCCTGCCTCTCCCTTTCCTCCTTCAACTAGGTTGCTGTGGTCAGAGAGATGTCGTAAATTCCTGAGAATCTCCTCATAGACACATAGTAGAGAGATAGTAAACTTTCATAGAGGACAAAGGAAATCCTTCCACCTCACAGAACTTTAGGTACGAACAAATTTCATGTTCCGGAGAAAGTATAAAAGATCGGTGAAGAATCCAGCTACGAACTGGTCTGTTTGTCACAACTTGGGAAAGCTCATGTGGGAGACGGTGTGGCCACATTACCATAACACTGTTTATATAATAGCCTCAGATATGAGGTTTACATCTAATTGTTGTATAAGATGAATGAGTGAGTATGATACTGTTTGTATAATGGTGTAATATGATTTTGAACCAACTGCCGCAATTATGTATACAGTGGATATGTACAAATTAATGTGATATTAGGGTCTCTCTCAGTGTTTCACTCTCTCAATTGATTGTAGGCTACAATGTACACACGTGATTTCAGTTCGTGTGTGTCTGGTATGGGAGTTGGAGACATGTTTATTTCGACATTATGAAGAAACACTTTTATAAGCAATGCCAACTCAGCCACATTGGACTGAGTCTTGCTGTTGAAAAAACACATTTTAGTGTCCGACTTTCGGCTGTTGCAGATGCGCCTCCCCCGACCTTCCTCTAACGTTACAGTATGTTGCTTTAGCCTTACAACTCAAACGAGCCCCTTAGCTACGCCACACCCACGTATAGAACAATGAGCTAGGTAGTTATAAACAAACAACGTGTTAATTATAAAATCTCTGCCACAGCTGCTGGAGTTTCCTCCCGTTTTCTTTTGCTCGTTGCCAAAAGTCATCGGTTTTGAATATGTCCGTTTCGGCAGAGAGATTGGGGTAAAGTGAAAAAGCGTTAGCACCTGGTGTGATAAAAATCTAGCAGTTTCGAAATCATGCAAGTTTAATGAAACAAAAACCATATAATGTTTTAAAAATCAAATAATTGTTTTCGTTTTTTTTAAATCTTTAAATATGGAGATATACAGTTCAACAGCATGTGTCAGGATGGCCGAGCGGTCTAAGGCGCTGCGTTCAGGTCGCAGTCTCCCCTGGAGGCGTGGGTTCGAATCCCACTTCTGACAGTATTTTTTTGTGACTGAATCTGTTTCAGATAAGAATTGCAACTATGTTTATAACCTTGGCTACAAGTAAATTATTTTACATTTGCATTTAATGTAATACTAAATAATTAGGTATAAAATTATGTTGGAACTGTTATCCATGTGAGGGCACTAAAGTGCAACAAATGGTAACTTTTCACATTTTAGGGGTGAAATTGACCTAGGTACAGATCTAGGATCAGCTTTCCCTCCCCCCAATCCTAATTTTAACCATCAATGGTGGACATGCAAAACTGATCTAGAGGCAACATCATCCTACTACTGTTTTAAGAAGCATCTATTAATTTCAATGTATTGCTATTGCTCTTCACTTATGCCTAGTCTACATAGACTACACAGTCTACATAGGCTAGGCCTACTGAGTCGTTTTTATGGTTGAATAACTCAAGATAGAAAATGTAACTGACATTTGTCGAGACTCTTTTCACTGCACTTCGATAAAAAGTGATTTTCGTTGCAGGTTAGGAGAGCATTTTCACGAACCCTAACCGTTTCCCTAACCTGAACCTCAGTCTCCTGACCTGCTTCGTTACTTCTCCGAACCTGTTACGAAAAAGTAACTTCGGTATCAAAGTGCTGTGAAAGAGTTTCCCTACATTTGTCTTGTCTCCTGCCATTTAGGCTGCACAATTAGTGAAAAAAATATAATTGGTCTGCCTGTCTGAACGCAGCCTAAACAGAGCCTTCGAGGGACTACTAGTGTAACAGCGTAGAGGTGCATTTTCCAGTCACACCTTATTAGAGTAACTACAGTAGTAAATGTGTATGATTTGCTATTGGTCAGTTTGAATTAATTGTGTGTTTGTGTGCTCTGATTTGTTTCTGGTGTGACTCTAGAGAATGCACATCCTTTCTTTCACACAATAGTTATAGCATCCGCAATAACATCTGCTAAAAATGTGTATGTGACCAATACATTTTGATTGGATTTGATTCGTTACACTGGTTGAACCAGACGAATGTGAACGATTGTGTTAGAATTCACGGACAGCAAATCTCCACTCCACAACGATCATCATTCTCCTTTTCTACCTTTCTCAGTTTGAGTATTTTGTTTCTGCAATACTGCAGTGAATCAAAAAAAAAAAAGAATCACTTCTTATGTGCAACTTCATTCATTTATTTAGGCATATGGACAATTGGCAAGATTCTAAATCTGAATGTACCCCATAATATGTGTTGGCCTACCTTTTGTTTTGTGATGAAGGGAACAGTTATTCAACCAAAACTATGGTTCAGCAATTATCAATCACCTATTATAGATTCTGCACAGTCTGGGATTATCTACTGGATATCTACTGGATTCCTCCTTTCAACTCGAAAGGGTGATTGATACATTTGATATGGTTTTATGAATAGCCCTCACGATCTTGGGGCATGTGAATGGAAATGGTCGTCGCTGTCTAATACTTCAACTAGTAGCTTCATGTTCAAAGTGCTGTACATATCCACCACCCAAAACACTAACCCTGACCCAAACCCCCCAAAATACTAAACTTAAGGGACATTTCTGACCAGCATCCCATTAACAGCCCAACTAGTCAAAACCTAAAACTGACCCTATTTTAAACTCAAAAATGTAATCCAACCCTAACTTTACCCCTAAGCCTAACATTAGGGGTAAACCTTAATCTAATGTTAACCAATTGTGAAATTCATCATCGGCTTGCAGCTCAGTTACGTCACTTTAGTTTTTCCCATGACAGAGATGTCTTTATGGAGTCCATGTTGAATCATTATTATCATTTTAATACAGTTGGCACTACCAGACGGAGTCTGCCTTGTTCATACAATCTCTACATTAAAACAAAAGAAAAAATTGTTGTTTGATAATTTCATGCAATTATTAATGGTATCAACACAAACATTCAGAACGCACAGCACAACACACGTTTACTTGCTAGCATTTTTATACAAATAGTAAAAAGAGAGCTTGTATCTGAAGGAAACAAATACCGTATCACATTGCCAGATATATGTTTAGATACTGAAGAAAAAACTATTCTCAGAGGTTTAAAGAAACATGTCTGTAAAGAATATCACTGAATTGAATGTTCAAACTTTCCATTAAAAAGCTTTCATCAACTCGGATGTAAAAAAAGAGAAGTTTAAACAGCCGTTTCAGTAATCACATACAGTACCAGTCAAAAGTTTGGACACACATACTCATTCCAGTTTTTCTTTATTTTTAATATTGTCTACATTGTAAAATAATAGTGAAGACATCTAAACTATGAAATAACACATATGGAATCACGTGGTAACATAAAAGGGTTAAACCAATCAAAATGTATTTTATATTTGAGATTCTTCAAAGTAGCCACACTTTGCCTTGATGACAGCTTTGCACACTCTTGGCATTCTCTCAACCAACATCATGAGGTAGTCACCTGGAATGCATTTAAATTGGCAGGTGTGCCTTGTTAAAAGTTAATTTGTGGAATGTCTTTCCTTCTTAAAGAGTTTGAGCCAATCAGTTGTGTTATAACAAGGTAGGGGGGTAGCCCTATTTGGTGAATGACCAAGTCCATATTATGGCAAGAACAGCTCAAATATGCAAAAAGAAATGACAGTCCATCATTACTTTAAGACATGAAGGTCAGTCAATCCGGGACATTTTAAGAACTTTGAAAGTTTCTTTAAGTGTAGTCACAAAAACCATCAAGCGCTATGATGAAACTGGCTCTCATGAGGACCGCCACAGGAAAGGAAGACCCAGAGTTACCTCTGCTACAGAGGATAAGTTCATTAGAGTTACCAGCCTCAGAAATTGGAGCCCTAATACATGCTTCACAGAGTTTAAGTAACAGACACATCTCAACATCAAGTGTTCAGAGGAGACTACGTGAATCAGGCCTTCATGGTCGAATTGCTGCAAAGAAATCACTACTAAAGAACACCAATAAGAAGAAGAGACTTGCTTTGGGGAACGAAAAGCAGCTCAGCATATTTGGGAACTCCTTCAAGACTGTTTGAAAAGCATTCCAGGTGAAGCTGGTTGAGAGAATGCCAAGCGTGTGCAAAGCTGTCATCAAGGCAAAGTGTGGCTGCTTTGAAGAATCTCAAATATAAAATATATTTTGATTTGTTTAACCCTTTTTTTGGTTACTACATGATTCCATTTGTGTTATTTCATAGTTTTCATGTCTTCACTATTATTCTACAATGTAGAAAATATTAAAAATAAATAAAAACCCTTGAATGAGTAGGTGTGTCCAAACCTTTGACTGGTACTGTACAATAATATAAAGATTTCTAAGCGATATAGCCAAACCAATGAACCTCAGAATCAAAATCAACATGAAATAAACAACAAAAATAAAAACATTCAGATACACAGGTGGTAATATCTCATGGTAAGCAGCTCAGTTAGCCAGCACACCTACCCTACCCAGCCCACCACAAACCATTGAACATAACACTTGGATTTCAAGTTCCAAAAGAACCACACAATATTTTGTTGTTTTTTCCTTCATTTTTAAAAACCCAACACAACCTGAAGACTTGGTTGATTGGTTGTCCATCATGTTTTTGGGTGGATAACCACACTTATCTTCTGTTGTAATCTGACTACACAGATGAATCCATCAAACATGCTGCACACCCCTTAACCTCTGTAAATGGTAACGTGTTACTCTGTGGTTTTTAATTGCACTCTTTAGGTGCCATTGTAGAGAAAGGGGCACTAGTACTTCACCAAGCCCTCCTGTTAGAAGATGTCTACATATTGAACGTCCTCGTTCATGTCCCAAGATGAGCAGACCAAATAAACCACATCCTGTTTACAGGATGGCACAGAAGAACTTCTTCTCCCTAAAAGGGTTTTCGGATGCGGGCACCGGCGATAGGAGCGGGTCTTCTTTGGCATGGGCTTCACAGTATGACATTAAGTCTGCTGCTGCTTTGGACACCTGTAATGAAAGAGAGCAGGACACACACACACACACACACACACACACACACACACACACACACACACACACACACACACACACACACACACACACACACACACACACACACACACACACACACACACACACACACACACACACACACACACACACCCACAGTTTGAGTTAGATTCCACACAACAGATTGGTTGGTACTTTTACATGAACTCACAGACTAAAGTGCTAATAAAAAACCTGTTGTTACTATATTATCACAATGTTACAATGTCTTCCATGCTGTAATGTAAAGGGCAAGTGATGCCTCCTATTTCGGTAAGGTTGCTATATCTTTTTGGGCAGGGATGCTACAGGTTTCTCCTATATCTGTTACGTCCGTTATCCTCTTAGCCAGTGATGTAGGCCTAATTTCTCACCTTTATCCTGTCGATGTTGGCCTCCATCTTCAGCTGCTCTACCAGTTTCCTGGCCTGGGCGATGCTTGCTGTGTTGTTGGATGCCATGATAGGGCTTCTGAGCTAGGCCTTGTGTAGTCTGTCTGTCTGTCTGTGGTGGGGAGAGAGAATACAGTTTTGGTTCCTAATGAATCCAAATACATACAGGCACTAGAGATAAAATCCTATTCAAGGGAGAAGATCTTAGTTGGCACGCTGACAATACAAAAGAGTATACTGAAGGAGAGATTCATCCACACACACACACCGCAGACACACACAGACATATTATTTATGGTGGCAGTTGCTAGGCAGCACATGACAGTGAGGGGGTGGGACAAAAAGATAGTGTGAAGAGAGAGAGACCGAGGGGACATTGCTTTGTCCATTGTTAGGTTTGCAGCCAGTACTAATGTTATTTGGTGTGTGCTTCAAGGAACTGCAATTATGTGCTGACCATAGGGATGGCGTGTGTGTCATAGGGTCATAAAACAGGTTTACCCTCCAGTCTGCTTGGTGGTGCATGTGAGAGAATTTAGTAACAGCCATCCCTGCTCACTGTGTTGGTCGTATCATAAATCAATGTACAGTAGTCTGTCTCTGGTGTATGGTGTGTGTGTAGGATACACAAGTTGTCCTCTCAGTCAGCATTGCTAAGCAATAAATTAGTACTACTCCCCTGCTGTAGTAGTTTCAGGTAGCAGTCTGATTCCTTCTATCAGGCTGTGTCCCAATAGCACGTTATTACCCACACAGCGCACTACTTTTGACCATGGTAAAGAGTAATGCGCTGTATAGGGAATAGGGAGCTGAACTTATGAAACATGAACAGGCTGCATTATTGCCACCATTAAACATCAATAGGAATCTGATGACAAAGACACAGCTTGATCATCTCTATTTACAATATTCACAGTGATGATCATCCGACTCATCAGTTGACACAGTGCTGATCCCCTGACAGTGACCTTATTACACCAAAGGTTACATCCAGGATACTTTGAAGGTCAAATTCAAAAAGTGCCCCAATTACATGTTGCTGTGTGTGTATGGTGTGTGTGTGTGTCACTGACTGGCCTTCCCCAGTGCTTAATCCCATCAGGGTCTCCTACCACTCTGCCCCATGACGCAGCAGGGTAGGGCTCACCGTGGGATCAGATGAGTCGGTGTGTTGTTAAAGACTTATCTCAGATCTCTGCGTGGTGTTGGAACATCAATATTGATGTCCCACAGTGGCACACCACAGCGCCACACCTGTCCATCTCACTGTGGCACACCTGTCCATGTGGATGCCTTAGGGACAGCCCTGTAGGGGGGCCAGTTTCCACTGCTGATGCAGCATGGCCGCACCCTGTCCCTGATCTGCCTCAACCACAGGGTCCAGCCCAAACCAGTTACCACAGACTGTAGTGTTTTTGCTGACATTGCTGTAGTATTTACTAGTGTTTTTTTGCGGATAATACTGTAGTATTTACAAAAGTATGATCAAGTATAATATAACATTCTAAGTACTACACATGATCGAGGGATACTAAAGTGTGTAGTATTGAATTCTACAGTATACTACAGTTTACCACAGAATTACATAGTAATACTGTAGCATTCTACAGTAAACTGTAGTATTTTTTCATGTGGGTTGAAGGATATCGCCGCTGAGCGTAATTCTTCAGACCCTGTCGAGAAGTTGAGTACTAAACCGGACAGTTTTTGCTTTTGAGTAGAAATTTCAGTCTCTGTTGGTAGCCAGTGTCACTGCTAGCTATTGAGACTCTGTTAGCCAATGCTGCAAGGCTACCTTACCTGCAACATAGTAGCATTGCTAGCTCCCTAGTCTCGTTCACCCGTTGTGTTACTACGGGAGCCCTCTTTCTGAAGGCTAACTCGGTCACTCGGTTTCCTTCAGCCAGCACTGAGCTAGCCACGGCACACCTTCACCATGACCCTTACAAAAACAAGATTGCCATTTGGAAACTGCAGTAAAAGTGCAGTAACTGAATCGACTGGTATTTTGGATGTATTATTTTGGACGTATTTTGGATGCAGTAATTGCAGAATAACTGTAGTTAGACTTCACTTTAACTGCATTTATACTGCATTGTACTACAGTTAAACTGCACTCTGACTGCAATCTTTTTTCGTAAGGGGAAGCAGCTGCTAGCTAGAATACGCTAGGTGGGACTAGCTGGGACTCTTTATGACTAAAGAGGCGTCATGCATAGCTTTCATTTTTACCCATAAGAGTAGAGGTAAAATGTCTCTATTCACAGCACTTATGACCAATTTTCTACTCTGAGGCATTTTGTGGATACAGCTCCAGGTCAGAAGAGGAAGCTGAAACGTGCATCTATCTCGATAGCCCTTCTTGCCTCCGCGACAGTTGAGGCTCAGCTCTCAGTAAACGAGCCCAGTTAGGGCAACGTCATGGATAGACTTGACTAGTGTCAGTGGAAGGCGAGTTAAGGGATGAAGAGGATGACAATGGAATTAATCTCATGGAGTTCCTCGAGATAGTCCATAACTCCTGCGCTGACGACCCCATTCTCCCGCCCTCTCAGGCCCACACACCTGATGGCCCGAGAGCAGTGGAGCTGCCCCTCCTCCAGTGGAGTTTGGGCTCCTTCATGTCTGCAAGTGGATTGCTGCCTGACTCAACATCGAGTGGCCGTCTTCTGTAGGGGATCAGGTCTTTAAGTGACCTGAACGATGGGAAGCGACTCCAGTCCCATACAGCCCGATACAGGAACTGCTTCCCACAGTACCAGCTTGCCTCAGTGAAAATAAGAGCTTGTGGAATAAACCCCTCACTCGCAGGATTCTTGCTAAGCTTACCCCGGAGCTGGACATGCACAATATAAAAGAATCCGGGTTAGGCAACACTCCCATGGTGGAGCTGTCACTGGCTCGACACTTCAGCCCCTTTCGTTGTTTTACTAACAACACCAGCGCTTCACTCCCTAGGAAAGCGGAGCACTTTACTGCCTCCGTTTTTCAGAGAACGTGCAAGGCCCTCAACGTGACCTCTTTATTGTTGGCTTATTTTATGAGTTACTGGAGGAGGTGAGGAAGCAACTGAACTAGGAGACCCTAGACCCAGATGCTTTGGAAGAGATCTGTTTGATTACAGACCTGAGCCTCCATTCGTCCTGTAGTGCCATCCAAGGCTGTGGTTGTACCATGAGCCTAGCGGTGGTGGGAGAAAGGGCACTTTGGCTGAGGTTATCCAGCTTAACCGACAAAGGGAGAATTGACCTCCTGGATGCCCCAGTTGTTTAGGCCCACTGTCGCTTCAATGTGGCAGAAGTGTGACATGTGCAAAAAGGAGTTGAAGCCTTCAATTTCTGCTTGCCCCACAGACTTGGGCACCGTGGCAGCCCATTGGCTTCTGCAGCTCGCGCCAGCCTCACAGCTGGGAGGGGGAAACAAGCTGGCCTTGGGGGACTGAGGTCCCTGGCGATGCTGCAGTCTGCCAAGACTCAGGCACTGAACCAGGCCAAACCTATAGGGAAGCAGTCTTACGCTGCAGCCACAGCAAGGATCTGCCCCCTACCCCTCCTATGGGATGTGTGAAGTGCAGCAAGGCCTACAGCTCTCTGCCCTACCCTCTCTCTTCGGGATTCTGAGGGGCGTTTTCTTTTCTCCACTTGGCGAAGACGACTTAGCTCTGTTATGGAGAACACTCTCCATTGAGCTAGAAATCAGTCAGTATTGTTGTTCCTTACTTTAGTTTCTGGGTCTCAGGGAAAAGACGGGGGGACCGCACCCTCACAGGCGTCAGAACCCTAGACAGCTATCTTCTGGTACTCCCGAGCCCACAAAGCTTTGGCTTTTCCTCGTCATGTTTTTACAGCGATTGGTTCACGCAACTGGGCCGCTGCCTGCTCTACCTCCCCGTCGCACGTGTGGCTGAGTAAGCGTCTTTGCTCATGACAACCCTCCTCCATGGAACGGGGCCAAGATATACCAGTTATGTAACTGTCCTTCAGATATATTGCCCGACGTCATGCATCATGGCGCTGGTTGCTCTTTCCCGAGAAAGCCTGCTTCCCGTATCTTTCCAGATTGTCTTACTGTAGCCTGGTAGAAGCCACGATCCAATAGGGGAGACCCTATCCCATAACATGGTGACCACATGCTTTCCTTGCTCCTCTTCGAGCCCTCGATGACAAGTGATTTCCCGGTCAGCAGTTACAACCCTGCCTACGACCAGTCCTGGCAGCTATTGTTATGCAGGGCGTATATCCTACAGAGAAAAAGCAATTCTCCATCCTCACCCAGATGCTTTAGCTTTCGGGGCACAGGCAGAAGAAAAAAACGAAAGACAGGCCCGAGACTCTTGGAAAAGAGTGCCAGCTGCTTATGCACACTCTGGTTTTACAGTTGGTGCATTTTTGTCGTGGAGATGTTGTGTGACTTGTTGTGTGACTATACAGATTGTTCCTCCCCACAATCAGTTGTCCACGTCCTGTGTCCTTTTGGACGGAGAGAAGGTTAATCTCGTTAAGGTCCCTTTGCCACGTTCTCAGCCTGCCAAGGTCCCGACAGTAATACAGATTATCCATAACTGTGGTGCAGTCTCTAAGTGGGGCATGTCGCTTACGCCCAGTCTCTAAGCTTTTAGCTCGTCCTGGGGTGTGACTATTGTGCTTACAATCTTTTTCACAGCATCTATTAGCCGCTGAAAAGCTTGGTAATGTCATATTCCTCCTTTTTTTGCTTTACTACTGCCATAAGCATATGCGTGGACTATGTTCTACCAGCCACTGTTCGCACAGTCTGCCCAGTGGTTTTTCAGGTTAATGTACCTAACCCCATCTTTGGCTAGGGATGACTTTTATCCATTGCCATACCTTGGAGCCTATGGCTTTTCGCCTGTAGCCTAATCGTTGTCCAGTACGTGCGGTTCGCATCTACTTGAATTATAAGAAAGCTAGAGCAAGGGTGTCATGCTCTTTGCTCATTGGGAAACCACCCTCAGAAGAGGGCCTTTTCGACTGTATCCTGCCTGATCCTTGGGACCATTATATTGATTAATAATGGCAAGGGAAGGGCTGTCTCCTACAGAGGAGTTGACCTCTTGGGCAATGTGTTTGGGACAAGTCTCATTATACTGAGATTTATTAGGGTTTCCCTCACTTTGTTATATGTTTTTTCCAGATGGGCTTTCTGCAGCTTCTTGGTGTGAACTCCCTCTGAGGGTTACTGATGTTGGGACTTCCCTGGCTTCAGAGAGCATGTTTCTTGTGATATGGGAGTTGGCCATATCACCACATGTGATACATCAAAACGATTATTTGAAAGAGAACTCAAGGTTACGTAACCCTGGGTTGCGTAACCCTGGCTCTCTGATTTGTAGTCAATTTTGACAGTAGAGTAAATGTTTCTGACTCATACCGAGGCCACATAGGCTGTTTGAAAAGTCGTTTTTTAGGGGCAGTTGCTCTTTAATGCACATTGTCCTCAATCTGAGAAGACAAACTGCAGAGCAGGGATTCACTTTTGACAGGTTAAGATAATTCAGATATCCCTCAATTATTTTAGCTACATATACAGTTGAAGTCGGAAGTTTAAATACACGTTAGCCAAATACATTTAAGCTCAGTTTTTCACAATTCCTGGCATTTAATCCTAGTAAAAGTTCCCTATTTTAGGTCAGTTAGGATTACCACATATTTTAAGAATGTGAAATGTCAGAATAATGTCAGAATCACATTCCCAGTGGGTCAGAAGCTTACATACACTCAATTGGTATTTGGTAGCATTGCCTTTAAATAGTTTAACTTGGGTCAAATGTTTCAGATAGCCTTCTGCAAGCTTCCCACATTAAGTTGGGTGAATTTTGACCCATTCCTCCTGACAGAGCTGGTGTAACTGAGTCAGGTTTGTAAGGCCTCCTTGCTTGCACATGCTTTTTCAGTTCTGCCCACAAATGTTCTATATGATTGAGGTCAGGGGTTTGTGATGGCCACTCTAATACTTTGACTTTGTTGTCCTTAAGCCAATTTGCCACAACCTTGGAAGTATGCTTGGGGTCATTGTCCATTTAGAAGACCCATTTGTGACCAAGCTTTAACTTCCTGACTGATGTCTTGAGATGTTGCTTCAATATATCCACATAATTTTCCATCCTCATGATGCCATCTATTTTTGGAAATGCACCCGTCCCTGCTGTAGCAAAGCACCCCCACAACATGATGCTGCCACCCCCGTGCTTCACGGTTGGGATGGTGTTCTTTGGCTTGCAAGCCTCCCCCTTTTTCCTCCAAACGTAACAATGGTCATTATGGCCAAACAGTTCTATTTTTGTTTCATCAGACCAGAGGACATTTCTCCAAAAAGTACGATCTTTGTCCCCATGTGCAGTTGCAAACCATAGTCTGGCTTTTTTATGGCAGTTTTGGAGCAGTGGCTTCTTCCTTGCTGAGCGGCCTTTCAGGTTACGTCGATATAGGACTTGTTTTACTGTGGATATACTGTAGATAATTTTGTACCTGTTTCCTCCAGCATCTTCACGGGGTCCTTTGTTGTTCTCCTGGGATTGATTTGCACTTTTCACACCAAAGTGCGTTCATCTCTAGGAGACAGAACGTGTCTCCTTCCTGAGCGGTATGACGGCTGCGTGGTGTTTATTCACAATTACTGCCACATCAAGTGAAGTACTGGATGTACTGGATGTGAGGGAGTCTATAGTTTTAGCAGGGGCTGTAACATTCTTTTTTTATTGTGTTTGTAACAAAGTCCATGTGCCCCAAATGGCACCACATAAGGTTCTGGTCAAAAATAGTGCACTATAAAGGGAATAAGGTGCCATTTGGGAGGCAGCCCATGCACTGAAGTATGTCTGTGACAGGGACAAGGACCGGACTTCAGTATGTCTGCTGAGTAAGCTGCAGCCACAGCATGCTGAGGTGGTGGTGTGTGGGTCAGCTGGTCAGCTACCTCCCTATCATGCTTTATTCAGTCTGGTTCTACCACCGAACACAGTGTACCTGAGGTAACATACACAAATATATGTAATTTAGCAGATGCTTTTATCCCAAGTGAGTTACAGTTATGCATGCTGCATGCATCTAATGTATGGGTGGTCCCAGGTGAACATTTTCTAAGCCCCCCCCCCCCCCCCCCCCCCCCCCCCCCCCCCCCCCTTGGTTACTGTTGCAATCTTGGACATTTTCTAGGGAAGCCCAATTCTCCATTCAACCACTGCCGAAATTCCCTCACAATGATCTAACACAATGAAATTAAACACAGACTTCCCTTGCTAATCATGAAACTCATGGGTATGTTGCAAGGGCATAGGCACAGGCTCACTGAGGAGCCAGGCCCACCCAATCAGATTGAGCAAAAACACCTTTTTTTAACTATTAAATGTTTTCTATGCTCTTTACTTGTCAGTGTTCCAAACGGGGCATTATTTATATTTTTACCTAAACATGGAAATATCATCAGATAGATTTCATAGCAAGCAGTGCACTGGGTTAGTGAGATGTGATGAAATATCACAGAACAGATGAACTGGAATGACATTCATTCTCACGGGATGGGTTGCCAAAAATAACTAACTGAAAGCCACAACCCCAATAATCCATGAATGTGACTATATTGAGGCTTCTATGACTGTATTGTGCTTCTGTGGCTAAATGCACCACGGCACTGCCTATTGCATTTGTTCCTTTAGTTTACAAGACAGCTCATAATCCAATGCCTTATCACAGTCAACAAACCTATATTTTAGCTTTAATTTGCTTTAAAAATGCTACATTTTCTCTCAGCCTCATTGCAAAATGTGTACTGTAGAATAGCAAGAGATTAGCTATAAAAATTTACATTTACCTCTCTGCCCCATGACATAATGTGTAGAATTGCAGGAAAATAGCTTTAAAACAGCAACATTTTCTCTTAACCTCATGGCAAAATGTGTAGAATAGCATGAGATAAGCTATAAAACTGCAAATGTTTCTATTTGCCCCATGGCAAAATGTGTAAAATTGCAGGAAGTTAGATGCCCTCACTGGCTTTCATGTGTTTGAAACAGAGCTTGTCCGAGGTGTCGGACTCGACAACAGTTGCTATCCATTGGAGTGCTGTGATTGATCTCTCAAAATGATGGGTGGGGCTGAGCGAAGGGTCAAAGGCAAAGGTGTATAAAGATGTCAGAATTGACCCTTCACTAAGCCCTGCCCACGAATTTTGGGCAACCAATCGCAGCGCTCCAATGCATATCAACTACTGTTGAGTACGGCACCTCTGACAAGCTAACTTTTAAACCGCATGAAGCCAAAAAATAAATGTTTAAATGGCTTAATAATTGAACACCAGAAGTACTTACTACTGTGCACCAGAAGTAGTTACTACTATGGTTCCTGAAATGCAGAGTCCGTAAATCCAAAATTATACTTTTTTTTACATTGTTAGCTAGCTCAGCTGATTAGCTGACTACCTCTACCAGTCTCATTGACCATCAAATGTTTTTTTTTAATGCTAGCTATCTAGACTAGCTATTAATATAACTTGTTTTCTCAAAAGGTATGTTAGCAAGTTAAGTTAATAATGTTATGAATACAACTCTCATCTGCTATCGACATCAAGATACGATTTGAGAGCACTAGTTAGCTCCAAAAGTAGCTTTACTGCATACTAGTTAGTTCCAAAAATAGCTTTACTGCATACTGACAGTGAATTCAGACCCATTCAGTGGCTAGCTACAAACATAATTTTACCAGGTTCCCATAAAGCAATTGTAATGAGATTCCACCACAACATACCCAAGAGTTTCCTGATTAGCAAGCGGTAGTATGTGTTTAAATCAAATCAAAACACACACACACACACACACACACACACACACACACACACACACACACACACACACACACACACACACACACACACACACACACACACACACACACACACACACACACACACACACACACACACAGCGGGGCAGTGTGAGAGGAAGGTGACTCAGAATGGCGATGGAACCCACTCATAGAGTAGACTAGAGCGTGCGAAGCTATGATACAGTACATCTCAATGGTGCCAACAGAAGGGGGGCGGGCAACAACCACTGCACCAAGGGTCACATTGATTGGTTGGGTGGGCCGTTCTACCATGTGCCCCTTGAATAGTGTGATGGAAATTTTAATGTTTGTGTTTTTCTTATAACTCATTTCTGTGTTCTATTCATGTGCTGTTCTATAAACCAATTTCTGTGTTCATGCAAGTGGCTGACTGATCAAATCTTCACTATCAGTAGCTGCAATTTGGCAGTACGCCCAGACCTTGTTTTGAGAAACGAAAAAGATATCTCAGTTTCAAGGTCTCAGCTTAGAGAGAAGAAGCCTCGTGAGGTATTGGTCTGTCACACATGTTATGAACCACTATTGCTCGGTTACATCAATGAAACAAAACGGTAATGATGAATTAATTACTCAAATATAACTTGTCTGTGTATAGCCGTATATAAGACAACTGCTGGGACTGCCCAGGGAAAGCTTCTTGATCGACATGTGTACTATGGTGCATTGAGTTGGATGGAACCTCTCCAGCGTGCTGAAAAATAAAGGATGATTCATTTAAGATTGACTTTGTGTCCCAGTGTGAGAATTTCCATGACAACAGTAAATACTACAATACTAGAACAAGCGAATATATGAATTGAACACTACAATGGAATATTGAAATAGGAATACTAGAGTACTTAAAGCGGCAATCAGCAGTTGAAACAATTACACATCGTTCACCCTTCTACTGTCTCTGTAGGAAGCTGAGGGATGGGGCTGTAGAAATGTAACCACTGTCAAATTCATAGACAGATCTATGGATTTAAGGAGTGACCATCCAGGACATCACGTTTTGAGGTTATACAGTATTTGTTTGCGTTTACTTCGTTTACAAACAGTGGAGTAAAACAAACGTATGGGTGCTGATGGGGTACGACAGTTGATCTAAGATCATGAGGCTATATTCTTAAGCTATAAGTTATATTCTTCAAGAATCAATGGGTCCATATCATTCATTTCTAAGTCCAAAATGGATGCACTATAGAGCAACTGCTGATTGCCTCCTTTAAACTGCTCCTATTTTATGATTTTAAGACTGTAACCAATCTCACTATTTATCTTATGTGTATATTATTTGGATGGTTGTCACACATTTGAATGAATGTTGTTTTTATTGTTGTAACCCTGACTGCACTACACATTTCCCAATCAAGGACAATAAAGATATCGATTGATTGAATACTGAATATATTAATTTAATACCCAGGTGGTAAGGGTAGGTAAAACATAACATCTGCCATGCTGATCCTCAACACGGGTGTCCATCAGGGGTGAGCGCTTAGTCTCCTCCGGTACTCCCTGTTCACACACGACTGGGGAGGTAGTTTTTCCTAGCCACTATGCTTCTTCACCTGCATTGCTTGCTGTTTGGGGTTTCAAGGCTGGGTTTCTGTGCAGCATTTTGTGACATCAGCTGATGTAAGAAGGGCTTTACAAATACACTTGATTGATTGATTGATTGACTGCGTGTCTATCATGACATTTTCTGATGACATGACGTTGGTAGGCCTGATCACCGACAACGTTGAGACAGTCTATAGGGACGAGGTCAGAGACCTGGCAGTGTGGTGCCAGGAAAACAACCTCTCCCTCAATGTGAGCTAGACAAAAGAGCTGATGGTGGACTGCAGGAAAAGGCGGGCTGAGCACGCCCCCATTCACATCAATGGGGCTGTAGTGGAGCGGGTCATGGTCCAAACACACCAGGACAGTTGTGAAGAGGGCACGACAACACCTATTCCCCCCAGGAGACTGAAAAGATTTGGCATGGGTCCCCAGATCCTCAAAAAGATCTACAGCTGCAACAACTGCTCGCCATCCGACCACAAGGTGCTACAGAGGGTAGGGCATATGGCCCAGTACATCACTGGGGCCAAGCTTCCTGCCATCCAAGACCTCTATACCAGGCGGTGCCAAAAAATTGTCAAAGACTCCAGCCACCCTAGTCATAGACTGTTCTCTCTGCTGCCGCACGGCAAGCTGTACTGGAGCTCTAAGTGTAGGTTTAAAAGGCTCCTTAACAGCTTCTACTCCCAAGCCATTAGACTGCTAAACAGTTAATCAAATGGCTACCCGGACTATTTGCATTGTCCCCCTTTTTACGCTGCTGCTACTCACGGTTTATTATCTATGCATAGTCACTTTACCCCTACTTACATGTACATATTACCTCAATTACTTCGACTAACCTGTACATTGCACATTGAAACGATACAAATTGGTGGAAACACACATTCTTTCCCATTGACCCCCGTTGTAAAAGAGCCAACTTCTTCAACAAACATGCCGGAAAGCTTCTGTGTTGTTCAATTTACATGTAAAAAGGTCCAAAATCCCGACCGACGGTTCGCAATGTTCCCACATAGGGAAATAGAGCATACGAGAAGAGCCCAGTGGCTTCAGGCTAATCGGCGTGGGAGAGTGGGAAATGTGGGGAACCGGTGTCCAAGTAGGCTACATGTGTGTGGAAAACATTTCATCACAGGTAAGACATTTAACTTGTTTAGTAAAGTCTGTTTGTTTGTGTTGCTGGTCTTGGCTAGCTTAATGTGCTGGTCTTGGCTAGCTTAATGTCCGGTTGGTACAGTACCTAGCTAGCACTCACTCACTCACATGGCTGCTAGCACTTTCATGAAAAGGGGCATGAGGGCAATGTTGAAAAGTAATCTTTGGACATATTGTACTTTTCTTAAATGGAGTTTTGTAATTGATGAAAACAAGCAGACAAGAAGAAAATTGCATTTGAAAAAGGTTAAGCTTTTACTGTGGCCTACTGTAGGTATCCACAGGTTGTTTTCCCCACAGGCGGGCGGGGCTGCAACGTTTTTTCTAAGGCCGACTGGGACTATACTATACTAAAAACGCTAGAATTAGTGAATACTACAACGGTAATTATTTCAGAGAGGTAACACAGAGTTGTATGTATTCATATTTGTGAGCAGGGTGTTATAATCTGTAACCTGGCTGGAACACTATATAATAATAATCTGTTCTCATCTGGGTCCCCTCTGTGGAGGCCATATGCCTGCCCTTCTCCATGTTGGCCCCTGATGGGTGTCAGGAAGACCAGCACTGTGAGGGTGAGGTCCCCGGGGGCCACGTCATATGTTGGACCAACGGAAGGTTACTGATTAAGGGCTCTGTTCGAAAGTTCTGAGTTACAGCATGATGGAAATTTAATGGCAAATGTTTAGTGGAGACTGCAGTCATGGTAAACTCTGCATTTGTCGGCTCAATTGGTAATTTCCGACAAATGCTACTATCGCGTAATGCTTCAGCAATACAGATTAAATAAAGCCCTCCAAGGTTTGTTTTAGAGAAGCGAGTCATTCTTGACTTTTAAAGGTAATATACACTTCAGCCAACATTTGCGACGTCTACTATGAATGTGATCTTCGTGAACATCGGGAAGAATGCCTTTAAAAGGTGCATTTAAGACAGACCAATGCGCTTCCCTACAACTCGCCTTGGATTGAATCCCGGACTTAGTCTTCCAAATGAACATGAGAATGTAATTTAAGTTACCCCACTTATTGAAATAGGGCAGAAACTACATGACAAGGGCTTCATTGACAAAACTCTGAACAACTCTCAAATAATGCTATAATGGGGCCACAATATCATAATGTTCAATGCTCATGGGAGATGTCAAAACAGGCCATACTATCATCAGCCAGTTGATAGATACCCGAGTCACTTGTTGAAGGTTTCTGCAGTGTATCAGGGAATGTAGGTCTTATGGAAACAATTCAATTGGGAATGGCTGAACACTACAATATAGTTTAGTGTACAGTGCATTCGGAAAGTATTCAGACCCCTTGACTTTTTACACATTTTGTTACGTTACAGCCTTATTCTACAATGTATTAACTCGGTTTTAACCTTCATCAATCTACACACAATAACCCATAATGTCAAAGAGAAAACACGTTGTTAGAAATTTGGGCAAATCTATGAAATATAAAAACAGAAATACCTTATTAACATAAGTATTCAGGCCCTTTGCTATGACAATCAAAATTGAGCTCAGGTGTATCCTGTTTCCATTGATCATACTTGAGATGTTTCTACAACTTGATTGGACTCCACCTGTGGTAAAATCAATTGATTGGACATGACTTGGAAAAACACACACCTGCCTATATAAGGTCCCACAGTTGACAGTGCATGTCAGAGCAAAAACCAAGCCATGAGGTCGAAGGAATTATCCGTAGAGCTCCAAGACAGGATTGTGTTGAGGCACAGCTCAGGGGAAGGTTACAAAAAAAAATCAGCAGTGAACACAGGGGCCTCCATCATTCCATCAAGTTTGGAACCACCAAGACCCTTCCAAGAGCTGGCCGCCCAGCCAAACTGAGCAATCGTGAGCTCCAGAGTTCCTCTGTGGAGATAGGAGAATCTTCCAGAAGGACAACCATCTCTGCATCACTTCACCAATCAGGCCTTTATGGTAGAGTGGCCAGAAGGAAGCCACTCCTCAGTAAAAGGCACATGACAGTCTGCTTGGAGTTTGCCAAAAGGCACCTAAAGACTCTGAGACCATAAGAAACAAGATTTTCTGGTCTGATGAAACCAAGATTGAACTCTTTGGCCTGAATTCCAAGCGTCACGTCTGGAGGAAACCTGGTACCATCCCTACGGTGAAGCATGGTGTTGGCAGCATCATGCTGTGCGGATGTTTTTCAGTGGCAAGGATTGAGAGACAGGATCGAGGGAAAGATGAACGGCGCAAAGTACAGAGAGATCCCTGATGAAAACCTGTTGCTGAGCGCTCAGGACCTCGGACTGGGGCAAAGGTTTACTTTCCAACAGGGCAACGACCCTAAGCACACAGCCAAGACAACGTTGGAGTGGCTTCGGAATGAGTCTCTGAATGTCCTTGAGTGGCCCAGCCAGAGCCCGGACCTGAACCCAATCGAACATCTCTGGAGAGATTTGAAAATAGCTGTGCAGCGACGCTGACAGAGCTTGAGAGGATCTGCAGAGCAGAATGGGAGAAACTCTCCATGTACACAGGTGTGCCAAGATTGTAGCATCATACCCAGGAAGACTCTAGGCTGTGATTGCTTCCAAAGGTGCTTCAACAAAGTACTGAGTAGAGGGTCTGAATACTTATGTAAATGTATTATTTCAAATTTGTATTTTTTTTTAAATAAATGTGCAAAATCTTCTAAAAACCAATTTTTGCTTTGTCATTATGGGGTATTGTGTGTAGATTAATGAGGGGGAAATGATGTAATACATTTTAGAATAAGGCTGTAGCGTAACAAAGTTTGGAAAAAGTCAAGGGGCTGAATACTTTCCGAATGCGCCGTATAGTCTACTTGGTATTGAATTGTTTGACTAGACAACTGCCAGATTCTGAAATAATAATTTGTACCAGAGGACTCATGATCTTGTGCCGTATATATCAAGAGTCTTAGAGTAGGAGTATTGAACTGGGATCAGTAACCCCCTGTTCGTGTATTCATTGTGATCTAAAAGGCCAAACTGATCCTAAATCAGCATTCCTACTCTGAGAAACGTGATACATATGTCCCTGAAACCTAATCTTTTAATAGGACTAGATAGAGGATGAATGGATGGAGTCTTGGCTATCAGTGTCTAGACTGTTAACACTCTTGTACCCTGTCCTATCTGCTGTCCAAAATACCACTCTGAAATGTTACACATGGTGTCAACATGCTGATAACGATGACATTCTATTATACAGTGATAACGTGGGACATTCTAAATGGGCCTCAAAGACCTTAAGTGTGTCCCAAATTGTGTATAGTGCACTATTTCTGACTAAACCCTCCTACACCTTGGGTGTGCCCCAAATGGCACCATATGGCAAATTGCACCCTATTCCCGATAATGCTCCCTATAGGGCAGCACTACTGCCTTAATGGTCCTGGTCAAAAGTAGTACACAATATAGGGAATAGGGTGCCATTTGCGACGCAGACCTTATCTCTCTCCGCTGACCCCTTTGTGAACAGCTCTCAAGCACTTATCATTGGCACAACTTTTAAAAACGTTCATAGTTGAGAACACAATAAGTATAAGTACAGAACAAAGTGTTAGTACAGTACAGTATGTGTAAGATGGGATCTCCCTCAGTTTCGCACTGTAACATTACAAGACTCACAGACACATTCATTCTTCATGCACACGTTCTAATATCCCGGGCTCGCCCATTTCTCAATGTGCATTGTGGCACAGACGCTCTCAGGCAGGCAGGCTCTACAGCCTGCTCTTTTCTGTGTTCTCCGTCTTACATTGTCTGCTCACTCCGCCGCACACTGTCCTGGTGTCCTTCTGGCCTGCAGTTCTGTCAGAACTCTGGTTCAGCCCTACTCTGTAGAGAGAGTGAGAGAGAGCAGAGTACAGTCATTCAGAACAGCACAGCATAGAGAAAGTACAGAGATAGTAAAGTACAGACACTGACTGCATGCTTCTTCCTTCCATCAGAGGCCTGCTGTATCCCAGTTAAATTATATGGAGGCCTGTGTAGCTTCTCTTGTCTGGTCACTTACACCATATACAGTACTGAAGGGCTCTCTCTCCCCCTCTCTCTTCCCTCCCTCCCTCCCTCCCTCCCTCCCTCCCTCCCTCCCTCCCTCCCTCCCTCCCTCCCTCCCTCCCCCCAGTGGATCCATTCTTCTTCATGCATCTGTGAGTTGGTTTTCTGCTGCCTCTGTTAAATGGGGCAATTACTCTACAAGAACAGATCTGCAGCGGAAGGGAATCCCACCACCGCAAATCATCTCCTCACACAATGTTAAAGCAACTAAACCTTGTTTGTACCTTCCACTAACATGCATCCTTTGTCCTGATCTTTTCCACATACTGATTGTGCCCACATTTTCAGAAATGTTTACACATGGTATTAAAGTGTGTCTCATATTCGTCCACTGTGTCCGCATTGTGACCACTTGTAAGATATCCAGACACAATGCGTTCCTGACTACCTCCGGATGTGCTCAGAAAATATCTGATCAGAATCAGATCACAATGTGTCTTTTAATCGTTTACACCTGTCTACAAATGTGGGCACAATCAGAAGATCAGGACAAATGACACATGTTAGAACCAGGCTTCTGTGGTCCTATGGGGTCTGCATCATGTGTCCATGTCACTTCCTTCCAGTGTGGTTAAACTCCACTCATAACAAATGGGCTGGAAGATGCTGTCATCCATCATCCATTTCTATCACTGTCTATTTTGTCTTTACTCTCGCAATTACTCTCTTCTTTCCTCTCATGTCTCCCAGTCTCTTCTAATAAAATTACTTATTGAAGAGCTACTGAACACGCCAATTGGCACGTGTGTTTTTCTGTTGCTTGTTTAAAAAATGACATTTCAGTCTTGGAGGTATGTTTCCTAACCAATTCTGCGGTTAGTGATGTTAATGATGTTTGTCCCCCATGAGACACTGTAGATGTGGAAGCCTATTTAACTTCCCAGAAGTTAAAATCTCCAGAATGAGCCAGAATAAGCCAACAAAAATCTGTAATTCATTTGGAGGTTTTTGCTGAGGATGTGTTTGTTGTGCAATTTTTCATCTATAAAGGTGTTTGGTGCAGTATTTCTCAAGTTTAAAAAAATGTGCGAAGTGTGTTGTCTGATATAAACAAAGTCGGAGCTGCAAGGCAGGTCTGTCTCACTGCGCTATTGGATAGAGAGCAATCACCGCAGCTGTTCACACCATGTTAGTGGGCAAATGGACATTGTCAAATCAAAGCCCAACCTTCGAGACGCACAGATGTTCCAAACTTCGTTTTAGATGACACTGACTTTACGACCAAAATGATCCTATTTACACTTTGTAGTCAATGATCAAATCAAACTGTATTTGTCACACGTGCCGAATACAACAGGTGTAGTAGACCTTACAGTGGAATGCTTACTTTACAAGCCCTTAACCAACACTGCAGTTTTAAGAAAAATGTTGACACTAGAATGACTGTTTCTGAATTATATCGATGCCACATGTGCCGTTTTCAAAGGGATTAGTTGCTTTTTTAAAAGACGTCGCTTTTTAAATCTGTGTTTCAATGAAGCTCCCCTGCCTGATTTCACACCCTGGGCTTCGCAGCATGGGGCAGAGGTGAGGAACTCTGTGTGTGTGTGTGTGTGTGTGTGTGTGTAGAAGGCCTGGGACATTAGAAGGGATGGGAGGGAAAGAGAGAAGGCTGGGACACAGGAGAGCAGAGGAGCAGGAGAGGGAACTGGATCACTAGTCATGATGCCCCTTGTACATCCTTCTTAGTCCAGATTCTACTACTCTGCTCTGCCCGGGAGCATGACTCAACCATGATGACGGCGTGCACAAACAGTAACAGGAAAAAGAGTGTGCTTGCTTCAGAATAATTACTATAAGTGAGAAGTATGTGGAATATTCAGAGTGGTCTTGCTCACCAAGAACAATAATAACAACAACATGATCAATTCTGCTACCTCCACTAGTGCTGTATACAGTCTGTAGTGCTTGTGCTGTTCAGTATTAGTCCCAGACATCACATTTCTGATTTCTACCCAGTCTTGTGATGATGTTGATATGGGTGTGTTCCAATGACACCCTATTCCCTATATGGCCTATATGGCCAAAACCCTATGGGCACTGTTGAAAAGTACTGCGCTACATAGGGAATAGGGTTCCATTTGAGACACCATTTTAGTCTCTATGATGCTCCAGCTGAACATTAGTGCATAAATAGATCCTGTCCTATAGTGTCTCCATCAAAGTCAGACTACCACCCCCCACCACCATTAGATTACCCCAGACATCTGTGCCCTCCCCTGGCCTCAGCAGGCACTGCTCTGCCCAGCCTGACTACGTGGGCTCCAAGGTTTAGGGGGGAGGGGAGAGGGCAGTGACCCAGGAAATGATGCCTTCCCTGGGATCCGAGGAGACAGCAGGCAGGGCCCTGCCTCCAGGGTATGGAGATACTGTGGTTATTTTAGGTTATTATTATCAACTGGTCTAGGGCCTGCCTCACGAATAGGATTGTAATGGTGAAGGGACAGAGAGACAGAGGACTAATTCTAGATCAGGTGCTAGAGAAAGCATGAGAGTGACCAAGGAGGGTAGAGATGCAGATAGCTTTGAGTATGTGCACATTTGGATTATAATCTTTATTATAGATTCTATACTAATAGATTGACTGAAGTATTTTAAAAATCCATTAGTGGGGTGTAGTGTGTAGATGCGTTCCTTTGTCTCTGGATGGCACTGACTGATGGACTTCACATGAAGTGCACTACTTTTTGACCAGCGTCCTATGGGGAATAGGCTGCTATGGGCGCTGGTGCTATGGGCCCTGGTCCAAAGTAGTGCACTAAGTAGGGATTAGAGTGCCATTTGGGACACAACCCTGGTACAGGGTTCTACAGGGGCCATGTGCCTTCTATCAGGGAGCCGTGTTGGGGATGATGCACATTGCACAATTATCAGGGCTCAGAGAGTTTTGAGTGAGAATTTCACCTGTTCCCTACATAGTGCACTACATTTGACCAGGGCCCATAGGGGTCATATACCTTTATCCAAATGAATCCAGCCCTGCATGTTGCTGATAGCTAGTTTCCATTAGACAGATGTGTAGTTTCTTACCATCAAAATGACCTGCAAGCCACTTTTTCAGTAGTTTAAATCTGTCATGGCCAATGTTGCCATCGAATGCGTATAACCACTGGCGTACCACGCAGCCCCCGCAAGGCTGGGGGGCCTAAAGGCTTTTTTTGTGTGTTGGAAGTCCCAGATAGCATATGAACAAGTCATAAGCCAACAATGTGTAGAAGTACAGGAAATTAGCTGTAAAACTGCAACATTTTCTCTCAGCCTCATGGCAAAATATGTACACTAGTGAGTGGAATGTAGTGCTATGTTACGTTGCTCCGGTTGAGGAGGAATAAACATAGTTTCCTCTGGCATCAATCAGCCAGCCAACAATAACACTGTCTGACTCACTCCGCTAGACTGTTAACAATAATGTCTGAATCCCAAATGGCACCCTATTCCCTATACACCACACTATTTATGGGTCCGGGTCAAAAGTAGTGCACTAAATAGGGAATAGGCTTCCATTTGGGACACAGCCAATTTTACAAACATTCAGGCTTGTTTAGAGTGTGCAGGACTGGAGTATGCTCTTAATGTTTCAGTACATAAACTAACCATGCTGTCCAGATAGATATGGAGGCGCTGCACAGAGGGAATCATAAAACTAGTACTAAAGCTTGTTAAAACTACGAGGCCTGACAAAAAGACTGCAAGGCACATACATACCATTGGCTGTTTGATAACTTGGAGAAAAAAAGATGGAAGGGAAGCGCTGCTAGGATACAATATAGATCTTTGTAGTGTCATAAAAAAACAGCAGGACCAAGGCACATTGTTATGGCATGTTCAAGAAAAACTGGTTTGGCATGGCCTTTCTTTTCAAACATAGCCTTTGACCAAGATACAACTATAAAAGTGCAATATACTGTACAATTTCACTTGTGCAATGGTAAGTATGAGGTCAAATGTGTCCTTTAAAGGTTATAAAAGGGCTGTCCGTATATCTTCCCGGTAACAATTTGCTCACCATTTATTTATCATTACATTTTTGTATGCTAGTTATTCACAAATGTATTTTTATTTCCTTAAATATACTGTGTTGTGTGATTATTCTTTTACCAGGTACTGTTGGAATGTCCATCTTTTTGTGAGAAATTACACTGGTCACTCAAAACGTTGATGAAGTATTTATAAATTTATAAAGCATAAATAGCGCTCACTTTAGATTAGGGGCTGCAAAAATACTTTACTAATGATTAGTATCCAACTCCCCGGACAGGGAGTCTGATTGACTGCAGACCTCCAACCCTAACCCATAGGTACAGTATGCGAGGCTACAGTTATTATTATTATTTTTCACCTTTATTTAATCAGGAAAAGCCCATTGAGAAACAGGGTCTCTTTTGCAAGGGAGACCTGGCCAAGAAGGCTGCACTTGGCAATACATTACAAAATGAATAACGCACGAGGGGGTGTGATATATGGCCAATATACTATGGCTGTTCTTATCCACGACGCATCGTGGAGTCCCTGGATACAGCCCTTAGCCGTGGTATATTGGCCATATACCACAAACCCCCGAGGTGCCTTATTGCTATTATAAACTGGTCACCAATATAATTAGAGCAGTAAAAATACATGTTTTGTCATACCCGTGGTATAAAGTCTAATATACCATGCCTGCCAGCCAATCAGCATCCAGAGTTCGAATCACCCAGTTTATAATGTAAAACATATTATACAATCATCCACACAATCCAGCCTATCGGAAACATTTCAAATCAAATCAAATTTTATTGGACACATACACATGGCTAGCAGATGTTAATATGAGTGTAGCGAAATGCTTGTGCTTCTAGTTCCGACAGTGCAGTAATATCTAACAAGTAATCTAACAATTCCCCAACAACTACCTATTACACACAAATCTCAAGGAGTGAATGAGAATATGTACATGTAAATATATGGCTGAGCGATGGCCGAGGGGCATAACCGAGGTGCAATAGATAGTATAAAATTCAGTATATACATATATGAGTAGGGTAAGATATGTAAACATTATTAAAGTGGCAATAGTTAAAGTGACTAGTGAACCATTTATTAAAGTGGCCAGTGATTGGGTCTCAGTGTAGGCAGCAGCCTATCTGAGTTAGTGATTGCTATTTAGCAGTCTGATGGCCTTGAGATAGAATCTGTTTTTCAGTCTCTCGGTCCCAGCTTTGATGCACCTGTACTGACCTTGCCTTCTGGATGGTAGCGGTGTGAACAGGCAGTGGCTCGGGTGGTTGTTGTCCTTGATGATCTTTTTGGCCTTCCTGTGACATCAGGTGCTGTAGGTGTCATGGAGGGCAGGTAGTCTGCCCCGGTGATGCCTTGTGCAGACCCCACCACCCTCGGGAGAGCCTTGCGGTTGAGGGCAATGCAGTTGCCGTACCAGGCTGTGATACAGCCCGACAGAATGTTCTCAATTGTGCATCTGTAAAAGTTTGGCAGGGTTTTGGGTGACAAGCAAAATTTCTTCAGCCTCCTGAGGTTGAAGAGGCACTGTTGCGCCTTCTTCACCACACTGTCTGTGTGGGTGGATCATTTCAGTTTGTCTGTGATGTGTAGGAACTTAAAACTTTCTACCTTCTCCACTGCTGTCCCTTCAATGTGGATAGGGGGTGCTCCCTCTGCTGTTTCCTGAAGTCCACAATCATCTCCTTTGTTTTGTTGATGTTGAGTGAGAGGTTGGTTTCCTGACACCACACTCTGAGTGCCCTCACCTCCTCCCTGTAGACTGTCTCGTCGTTGTTGGTAATCAAGCCACCTACTTTTGTGTCGTCTGCAAACTTGATGATATAGTTGGAGGCGTGCATGGCTATGCAGTTGTGGTTGAACAGGGAGTACAGGAGGGGGCTGAGCACGCACCCTTGTGGGGCCCCAGTGTTGAGAGTCGGCGAAGTGGAGATGTTGTTTCCTACTTTCACCACCTGGGGGCGGCCCGTCAGAAAGTCCAGGACCCAATTGCACAGGGCAGGGTTGAGACCCAGGGCCTCCAGCTTGATGATGAGCGTGGAGGGTACTATGGTGTTGAATGTTTAGCTGTGGTCAATGAACAGCATTCTGTAGGTATTCCTCTTGTTCAGATGGGATAGGGCAGTGTACAGTGCGATGGCAATTGCATCATCTGTGAACCTGTTGGGGCGGTATGTAAACTGAAGTGGGTCTAGGGTGGCCGGTAAGGTTGAGGTGAAATGATCCTTGACTAGTCTTTCAAAGCACTTCATAATGACAGAAGCGAGTGCTACGGGGCGGTAGTTACTTAGTTAAGTTACCTTTGCCTTCTATGGTACAGGTTCAATGGTGGCCATCTTGAAGCATGTGGGGACAGCAGACTGGGATAGGTAGTGATTGATATGTCCGTAAACACACCAGCCAGCTGGTCTGCGCATGCTCTGAGGACGCGGCTAGGGATGCCGTCTGGGCCAGCAGGGTTAACACGTTTAAATGTTTTACTCACGTCAGCCACGGAGAAGGGGGGGGGACACAGTCCTTGTTAGCGGGCTGCGATGGTGGCACTGTATGATCCTCAAAGCGGGCAAAGATGGTGTTTAGTTTGTCTGGAAGCGTGAAGTCGGTGTCCGTGACGAGGCTGGTTTTCTTTTTGTAGTCCGTGATTTCCTGTAGACCCTGCCACATCTTGTGTCTGAGCCGTTGAATTGCGATTTCACTTTGTCCCTGTACCGGCATTTCGTGGTCTGATTGCCTTGCGGAGGGAATAACTATACTGTTTATATTCAGCCATATTCCCAGACCTCTTTCCATGGTTAAATGCGGTGGTTTGCGCCTTCAGTTTTGAGCGAATGCCACCATCCGCGGTTTCTGGTTATGGTAAGTTTTAATAGTCACAGTGGGTACAACATTTACAATGCACTTCTTAATAAACTCACTCACCGAGTCAGCGTAAAGATCAATGTTGTTCTCTGAGGCTGACCAGAACATATCCCAGTCCGGGTGATCAAAACAATGTTGAAGCGTGGATTCCGATTGGTCAGACCAACGTTGAATGGTTCTAGTCAGTGGTACATCCTGTTTGAGGGTCTGCCTATAAGACGGTAGGAGCAAGATGGCATCATGGTCGGATTTGCCGAAGGGAGGGCGGGGGAGGGCTTTGTATACATTGCGGAATTTTAGAGTAGCAGTGATCGAGTGCATTACCCCCGCGAGTACTACAATCAAGATGCTGATAGAATTTAGGTAGCCTTGTTCTCAAATTTGCTTTGTTAAAAACTCCAGCTACAATAAATGCAGCCTCAGAACATATGGTTCCCAGTTTACATAGAGTACAGTGATGTTCCTGAGGGCCGTCATGGTGTCTGCTTGAGGGGGAATGTACACAGCTGTGACGATAACTGACGAGAATTCTCTTGGGAGGTAATATGGCCGGCATTTGGTTGTAAGGAATTCTAGGTTGGGTGAGCAGAAGGACTTGAGTTCCTGTACGTTGTTATGAGTCATTAATCATGAGTCGTTAATCATTTACACTCCTCCTGAAGAGTGTTTTGCACCAGAGTTTTAATCTAGGTGAGCAATACTTAGTAGACTAGACAATTCCTCTGCTGCACAAGAACCCTATGGGACACAGACAAAACAACAAGAGTGCAGTAATATAAAGTGTGACACTCAGTCTTGGCCTCTATACTGTACCCTCTCCACTTGTTACTGTAACCAGAACTAGGCCACTGACTCAGTAGTCTTTTAGAAGGAGCCACTGGGAATGGAAGGCAACAATGAGCATTTAATGAAAAGAGAGAAAAAGTAACAAACAGAAATTATTAGTCTTTTGTCAAAGTCAAGGCCTTTTGTCTCCCTACATTTGTATTCTTTCACTCTATCTCTCTATCATGCACACAGAGCGTGAATTACGGTGGCCCACGTGGGTCTCAGACCCCTGAATGAGACATGAGAACCACTAAATGCAACAAAGTCCAACTTTGGGGTTGTCTAAATAATGGTAATTTGTTGTTTATAAAAGCTTAATCTAAATAAAATGAAGGCTCCCACCTCTGTGTCATGGTTTAAACCATTTTTTCCCCATGTCGCTGCACAGTCATTGGTCTGTACTTATCATTCTGGGAAAGCCCCATATCTTAGACCCTTTTCAAGTGTCCCAATTTTTCTTTCTACAACAACGTCCTTTTGTCAGCAAGACACATCAATTACTTCAGGCTACAAGAGTCTAGACCCAATGACAATTATCGAATGTCATTACACTTTTTGGTGTTTTGTAACAGATGTCTCTTTCCATTTATCAGGTAGCCTACTTTTTGAAGTCATTTGTTCGACAAGAAGATTAAAACATCACGACTGGTTGTATTCATGCCAAATGAAAAGGTAACACACTTTTATTACAGTTAAATGACAGGTCTTTACTATTAGGGCTATAGGCGGCCGCCTGAAAAAATATTGAGAGCCCCCGAACTTCACTGTATAATTTGCACTCTGTGTATACACACTTACACACACAGTCCATTGTTGCCTTTTCTCATAGTGGGTAGCTATGGAGTCTGTTGACATTTAGTGTGCCATTGTTTCAGTCTCAACATGAATGTGTATCAAACAATATGTGGCCTTGCAGCCGGTCCAGCACTGCAAAACATGCCAGCTCGGCGCTCCCTCTCCCCCTCCCCCCACACACACATACACACGCTCGCACACACACACACACGTCCCTTCTCCAACATGTCGGTTCTGTTCTGGTTCACAACAAGAGCTGAGCACCCCGGAACGGAGTGGTAGCATAATTCTGGCCCTCGATTTATAGTGTGCCTCTATAATGCGAGGACTGAAAACATTAATCTATCTTAGCAGTGGCGGTGAGACCATTTTCACATGCTCACCACACAGGGCTAACAGATACTGAGATACAGATGTATTAAGTGAGAGCCTTATAATGGAAGCACACTTAACATGGCTGACTGGGGATGTGAGAGTGTGAACGTGTGTGTTTTGTGTGTGTGTGTGTGTGGGCGCGTGCGTGTGCATCTATACATCTGAATGTGCGTGAATGTCTGTTTGTATCTGCATCTGTAGCTCATCAGTGTGTGCTTATATTTCCCAACAGTACTGAATGGCCACTGCCTTCTGAATAGGAACGACCAGAGAACCCACGGGAGGGTTGAGGGATTCCTCTTCCATTCTCAGCTGCCCCCCCCCCCCATCCTCTCTCGTTCTCTCTCTCGCAGCATCTCTCGTCCAGTCCTCTCCCTTCCCCCCAACCTCAACCTCAACTCTCCCCATCTCTCACCCCCCACCTCATGCTAATTTTCCCCTAACCAGATGCTCCTAATTTCTCTCCCTCCTACAACAGACCTGTCCAATGTGACAGGAAAAGGAGGAATAGGAAAAGAGGAAAGGATTCCATTCTCTCATTCCCTCACTCTCTCAAACACACAGAGATCAGAAATCCAAAGAGAGCAAATTATAAACACACCCCAGAGAGAGAGAGATACAGAGGCTTTAGCCTCCCTAATCTAGAAGGAGGAAGAGAAGGGGATTCCATGATGTAGAGACCAGGGAACAGAACACAGGCATCTTTCTCTCCCCTACAGCACTGACACAACCACTGACTGTAAATCAACACACGCACACGCACACAAACAGACCAACGTCTCCTCTAAAGCACACCCTCCCTAATAAGCCATTGTCTTACAACCAAACAAAGTGAAAGACAACAAAAAATGGTTAGAAAATGGTGGAAATGTGTGTCTTACCTCTGTAATGTGTGTGCTGCTCCCCTAGTGTCGCCAGAGACATGCAGTCTGGTGGAGTAGTATCCACACGCTTACTGACTCTCCCTCTCACATACACACACACACACTCACACAGTCAGGCAGGCTAGCAGGAAGGCAGGAAGGCAGGCAGGCAGGCGGGCTCATACACACACACTCTCTCACTGTGCTGTGCTGTGGCTCCCTCTCTCCTGCTCTGCTCTGGCTGCTCTCTCTTGCTGATCCAGCTGACACACGCCCTCCCCGCTGCTGCTCAGTCTCCACCCTTCAGCCAGCACCAACCCCACACTACACACGGCCTACAAGAAGCTACCAGGAGCCCTCCTTCCTCCCCCTCCCCCTTTCTCTTTCTCTCTCTGGTCGGCTATCAGACACAGTGCTTCTCTGAGGCCACAGGAAAAGGCTTGCCTGTCTTTTGTAAACACGGACTGTAAACAAACACATACTGTAGGTGCAGCTAACAGTGACACCCATGACTTTTTCATCTTTGCATGTAGATTGTTCATGTATTATGGAATATATTCATCTTCCTTCTTCTTCTTCCCTACTCTGACACTGTGCTGTTACCTGTCTGTCAGAAAATTGGAACGGAAATGGCAACACACCAAACTGGAAGTCTTCCGACTAGCTTGGAGTCTTCTGACTAGCTTGGAAAGACAGTACCGTGCAGTATCGAAGAGCCCTTACTGCTGCTCGATCATTCTATTTTTCAAACTTAATTGAGGAAAATAAGAACAATCCGAAATGTATTTTTGATACTGTTCCAAAGCTAACTAAAAAGCAGCATTCCCCAAGTGAGGTTGGCTTTCACTTCAGCAGTAATAAATTCATGAACTTCTTTGAGGAAAAGATCATGATTATTAGAAAGCAAATTACGGACTCCTCTTTAAATCTGCGTATTCCTTCAAAGCTCAGTTGTCCTGAGTCTGCACAACTCTGCCAGGACCTAGGATCAAGAGAGACACTCAAGTGTTTTAGTACTATATCTCTTGACACAGTGATGAAAATAATCATGGCCTCTAAACCTTCAAGCTGCATACTGGACCCTATTCCAACTAAACTACTGAAAGAGGAGTGTGCTTCCTGTGCTTGGCCCTCCTATGTTGAACATAATAAACGGCTCTCTATCCACCGGATGTGTACCAAGCTCACTAAAAGTGGCAGTAATAAAGCCTCTCTTGAAAAAGCCGAACCTTGACCGAGAAAATATAAAAAACTATCGGCCTATATCGAACCTTCCATTCCTCAAAAAAAATTGAAAAAGGTGTTGCGCAGCATCTCACTGCCTTTCTAAAGACAAACAATGTATACGAAATGCTTCAATCTGGTTTTAGACCCCATCATAGCACTGAGACTGCACTTGTGAAGGTGGTAAATTACCTTTTAATGGCATCAGACTGAGGCTCTGCATCTGTCCTCGTGCTTCTAGACTTTAGTGCTGCTTTTGATACCATCAATCACCACATTCTTTTGGAGAGATTGGAAACCCAAATTGGTCTACACGGACAAGTTCTGGCCTGGTTTAGATCCTAACTGTCTGAAAGATATCAGTTTGTCTCTGTGAATGGTTTGTCCTCTGACAAATCAACTGTAAATTTTGGTGTTCCTCAAGGTTCCGTTTTAGGTTCCGACCACTATTGTTTTCACTATATATTTTACCTCTTGGGGATGTCATTCGAAAACATAATGTTAACTTTCACTGCTATGCGGATGACACACAGCTGTACATTTCAATGAAACATGGTGAAGCCCCAAAATTGCCCTCGCTAGAAGCTTGTGTTTCAGACATGAGGAAGTGGATGGCTTCAAACTTTTTACTTTTAAACTCGGACAAAACAGAGATGCTTGTTCTAGGTCCCAAGAAACAAAGAGATCTTCTGTTGAATCTGACAATTAATGTTAATTGTTATACAGTCATCTCAAATAAAACTGTGAAGGACGAACATATCAAGACTGTTTCAAGGACATCTTTTTTCCCATCTAAGTAACATTGCAAAAATCAGAAACTTTCTGTCCAAAAATGATGCAGAAAAATTAATCCATGCTTTTGTTACTTCTAGGTTTGACTACTGCAATGCTCTACTTTCTGGCTACCCGGATAAAGCACTAAATAAACTTCAGTTAGTGCTAAATACGGCAGCTAGAATCCTGACGAGAACCAAAAAATTTGATCATATTATTCCAGTGCTAGCCTCCCTACACTGGCTTCCTGTCAAGGCAAGGGCTGATTTCAAGGTTTTACTGCTAACCTACAAAGCATTACATGGGCTTGCTCCTACCTATCTCCCTGATTTGGTCCTGCCATACATACCTACACGTACGCTACGGTCACAAGACGCAGGCCTCCTAATTGTCCCTAGAATTACTAAGCAAACAGCTGGAGGCAGGGCTTTCTCCTATAGAGCTCCATTTTTATGGAATGGTCTGCCTACCCATGTGAGAGACGCAGACTCGGTCTCAACCTTTAAGTCTTTACTGAAGACTCATCTCTTCAGTGGGTCATATGATTGAGTGTAGTCTGGCCCAGGAGTGGGAAGGTGAACGGAAAGGCTCTGGAGCAACGAACCGCCCTTGCTGTCTCTGCCTGGCCGGTTCCCCTCTTTCCACTGGGATTCTCTGCCTCTAAACCTATTACAGGGGCTGAGTCACTGGCTTACTGGTGCTCTTTCATGCCGTCCCTAGGAGGGGTGCGTCACTTGAGTGGGTTGAGTCACTGATGTGATCTTCCTGTCTGGGTTGGCGCCCCCCCTTGGGTTGTGCCGTGGCGGAGATCTTTGTGGGCTAAACTCGGCCTTGTCTCAGGATGGTAAGTTGGTGGTTGGAGATATCCCTCTAGTGGTGTGGGGGCTGTGCTTTGGCAAAGTGGATGGGGTTATATTCTTCCTGTTTGGCCCTGTCCGGGGGTATCATTGGATGGGGCCACAGTGTCTCCTGACCCCTCCTGTCTCAGCCTCCAGTATTTATGCTGCAGTAGTTTATGTGTCGGGGGGCTAGGGTCAGTTTGTTATATCTGGAGTACTTCTCCTGTCTTATCCGGTGTCCTGTGTGAATTTAAGTATGCGCTCTCTAATTCTCTCTTTCTCTCTTTCTTTCTTTCTCTCTCGGAGGACCTGAGCCCAAGGACCATGCCTCAGGACTACCTGGCATGATGACTCCTTGCTGTCAGTCCACCTGGCCGTGCTGCTCC